>NC_056729.1:1166025901-1166063401 GCF_019279795.1 Protopterus annectens | reverse complement strand
ATGAACTTGATAAGTTATAGCTGTGTTCCATAAGGTCATGGCTTGCCTGCATAGGGGGTAGGAATGAGTGCCCCCTTGCTTGTTTATGTACCACATTATTGTGGTGTTGTCTGTCTTCAATAGTAATTGTCCTGGATGCAGAAGGTCCTTGAAACCTGCTAGGGCATTTTGTACAGCCAACATCTCTTTTTGATTGATGTGAAGATGCATTTGGTCTGTGGTCCATTTGCCCTGAATACATTTTCCTGCCATGTGTGCTCCCCAGGTGTAATCCGAAGCATCTGTTGTTACAGTCTGCTTGGCTGTGGGAAGAGTGAAAGGCTGACCCTTGTTGAGGTGACATGCCTGTGCCTACCATCAAAACTCCTGTTGTAGGCAGGGAATTAGTGGTATTACTGTTTCCAAGCTGTGAGAGTGTTGAGTCCAAACATTTTTTAGGTACCATTGTAATTTCCTCATATGCAGTCTGGCATATGGAATTAATAGAATGCAGGATACCATGAATCCCAAGGCCTGCAGAATTTTTCTTGCAGGGAGTTGGGACTTTGTTGCCATTATTTGAAAATACTGAGTCAGGTGTCCTTGTTTGTCTGGCGTGAGATAAGCCATCTGGGCCATTGTATTTAAGCTGGCACTCAGGAATATTATCTCTTGTGAGGGCACGAGTTTTGACTTCTTTTCGTTTACTGTGTACCCTAGGCAATGTAACTTTTTTACAAATGCCAGATGCTTTAGAAGAATGTCCTTGCTCTCCGCTTGAATCAGGCAGTCGTCCAGGTATGGATATATCTGAATTCCTTTTTTCTGCAAAATGCAATTACTGATGCCAGACACTTTGTGAAGACCCTGGGCGCAGTAGATAAGCCAAAGGCAGTGCATAGAATTGGTAGTGCATTGAACCAGCTAAGAATCTGAGGTATCTTCTGCAATTTTGTATGATAGGGACATGCAGGTATGCCTCTTTGAGGTCCAAAGTAACAAGCCAAGCTTTCTTGCCCAACATGGGAAGAAGCTGCTGTAGTGTCAACATTTTGAATTTTGGTACATCCAAGTAAGCATTTAGAGTGGAAAGGTCTAGTATGGGTCTCCAGGCTTTGTCCTTTCTGGGGACCAGGAAGAGTCTTGAGTAAAATTCTTGTCCTTGTTCCTGCTGTGGTACTTTCTGAATAGCTCTCATGGCCATGAGGGCTGTAATTTGTTTTTGTGCCTCTGCCCATTGATTGTGTGGCAAGTCTGGCATACCTTTTAGTCTTGGCAAAGTGTGAAAGTGGAACCTGTAACCTTGACACACAATATTCAGCACCCATTTGTCTTGGGTGATTGCTTGCCAGTTTTGTGAAAAAAGTGCTAGTTTCCCCCCCAAGGGAGCTGCCAAAAGGGAAGAGTTTGGCATTGGAAGGGGGAAGTCATTGGGACTCTTTCCTGTAAGGTTGTGACTTGTCCTCACCTCCTTTTGGGGTTGAAGCACCCCACTGTCGCAGTCTGTAAGAGACTTGGGGCTGAGATCTGCCTCTTGGGTGTCTGCTTCTGCCTCTTTGTGGCCTATCGGACACTGGAAAGGACCAATTTTTTGTAGGCCAATTCCTGCTAAACCTTGGTGGCTGTACCTGTAAGAAATCCTTCACTGTTTGCACAGATTTTGCCTTATCCTCCATTTTCTTTAATACCTCTTCTGCCTTGGCACCAAACAAATATCCTGCTGTAAAGGAGCATCCAATAATTTTGCCTTAACATGGTCTGGCAAGCTTTGTTCCTTTAACCAAGCATGCCTTCAAATCATAGATCCTGTAACAGCTGCTCTACAAGAAGCCTCTAATGAATCAAAACCACATTGCAAAGAATGCTTTCCCACTTGTTCAGCTGCATGCAATAAATCCTGCATTTCCTTAAAATCAGGTTGTTCTGCACTTGTACTCATTTTCTGTTTTAACTGAGACAGTAAATATTGTTGATATTTAAGCATGTGAAACTGGCAGTTTAAAGCCCTTACTGCTAAAGTTGCAGAGGTGTAAACTTTCTTCCCCCATCTGTCTAATGCTCTAGAGTCCCTGTCCGAGGAGACTGGATTTTTAACTGTGGAGTCCTTTACCCCTTTGGGACCCTGGGAAATAGTTTCTGGGTCAGCAGCAGCAGAGTTTTTATAAAGGAATTTGTGAGAGTCAGGGACTCTAGTACCTGTCTGGCTTGACTGGAGCAGGGGGTAAAGAATCTGGATTTAAACTGGATTCAGAGAACACATCAATATCCAACACTGGCGGAATAGCAAGGGGCCTGTGCTGAGGCAATAAAAGAAAGTCTCTGAGCCTTTTCTTGGATTCTGAGTAATCCTGGCCCTCCCAATGGAAATGTTCCCTCATGGTATGTAAAGTTTCCCCAAAAGAGTAATCCTCAGGAGAAGAGGCTGAAGGAATTGATTCTTCAGCATCAGAGTCCTCATAGGGGGATAAAGAGTATCCTTGGTCTGAAGAGGAATCAGAATATATTGAAACCTGGTCAGATGAATCATAGTCTGTATCCTGCCTAGGCCTTATCAGGAGGTGGATGGGAACCCCTGATCAGAGTAATTAAGTCTTCGGCCATTTTAAGCATCTGTTTTTTAGGCATGGAGGCCTGTCCAGGTGAATACCGTACTTGCTTCTTTGTCTTTAATGTTGTTTTAGACTTGGCTGTTGATGCACTGATAAGTTGTGAAGGTCTGAAAACACCCTGAGAAGCTGATGCCTGCTCAGTAGCTCCAGACCTATCTGAAAGGTTAGTCTCCGTAGGCCCAACACCTTGGGTATCCAGAGGCCTAGGCAACTCCACGTGGGAGTCGGTCACAGCCTGCGGCTCTGAGGTAGCGGGTGTCAGGGGCTGCGAAAGCACCTCACTGAGAACCGGCGACTGGCCTAGAAGAGGCTTCGTTGTCAGTTTTGGGCCTAGGATGCCTGTCCTTATCCTTATCTTTGCGTTTTTTGTGAATTCCGGTCGTCGGTTGTTCCGACGGCATGGTATAATTAAACCTTTGGCCAAAGTAATGGCGAACAAAATCAAACCGACGTTTAATAGTGCGTTTGTTAAATCTAGCACAAAACCGGTAACTAGTGACGTCGTTATCTGGGCCTAGGCATGGAATACAGTAAGAATGAAAATCCTTATGAGGTATTTGCTTCCCACAAGAAATACAATTATTAACTTTTACTGACATCAGTCTGAGGCAAGAAAAAGTTTCCCCAACGGGGTACTTAGCTTTATTGAAGACTTTGGGTCTGAAAATCGAAACTGATATCTCAGGAGACGGCTGACCAGCACTTGCGAACTGCTTTTGCTTTGGGCACCGTGCGGCAAGAAAGACTGGAGAAAATTGAGTCGGCTGCTTCTTATATACACCTGTCGCACCGACGTCAGGGAGGAGGCGACAGCAACCGACGCCGGACCAAGACTTTGGAACTCTGGCCGACTGCGGGACCGCCTGACGGCAGGATAACCCAAGTGTAATGACTGCAGCAGTGAAACATGATGAACATCTTAAGTGAGCTCAACACTAATGCTGCTTTCCATAACACTTACTTTTTCCACAATATTTCATTGTGATTTTAAGGTACCAGTTTTTTCTGATGTTTATTTTTTTTTATCTTCCCTATGATGTTAAGGTATATTTTATTACTATTAAATTATTTTGTTGTACTATGTGGTGGTGGTGCTGCGGTATCGCTGTCGCCTCACAGTAAGACGTTGCCCCATTCGATTCTCAGCTACAGCGTCTTCTGTCTGGAGACATGCGTGAGTGGGCGTACCTTCGTTGAAGGTTGTGCATCAGGGCTGGCAATTCGGGACGTAAAAATCTACTACCAATCATTAGCGGACCAGAGTTCCGCTGTGGCGACCTCTAACCGGGAAAAGCCGAAAGACACAACATTCTTATTTAAATTACATTATAGACTTTGTTTTATCTGTATCACGAAAGGTAGGTAGGTAATAAATCTATATTTTGATGTTTCCCTAACAGTTCTTTACCATTTGCTTGTTTGAATTTCAACTACTTTGTAAGGGTTCTGTGAAGAATGTACTGTAAAAAAAAAATTTAAGGTAGCTGAACAGTTAGAATACAGTCGGCTTGATTATTTGCTAAAGGTGAGTGCCACCTTGTGGACATATCTAGTAAGTTTCAAGTGTTTAACCAAGTAGTGCGGGTTCACGCATTTTTGTCTTAAATTAACTTCATAAGGTAAGGGTGATACTGACATCTGCACAAAGTTATATTTGAATTTTCTAAGTGCATGCAATGGTTTTACTAATGGATTGTTTTTCACATATCTGATAATTATACTCATTCTTTTAGAAAATTATTATTTTTGTGCGAGTGGATCTATATGCACTGGAATGTAATATGTGTACAAGCACCTTTATCCATACTAACTTCTTTCCTTTTAATCTGCATTCTACAAATGAAAATATGGCAGATTTTAGTTGTGTGTGTGTGTGGGGGGGGTGCACAAGATAAAATATTTGGGCGATAATGGAGAACACTGGACTGTGTGCAAGTCACATTTAAGAACACAGGTGACAATATCACTAACATCATTAAGATGCAGGTAATACAATCACAAAGCATTATTTACTGCTAAATTACATTAAATATTAACAGTTAATTGTAAGTAACAGAAAGAGACAATTACAGTAAAATCAAGTATAGCTTCATAGGTAGGTTACTAGGCTATCGGCCCTAGAGCCTATACAAGCCTAGCCAAAAAGATACCCTGGCTTTCGCCACCCAAGAAAATTATTTTCCTGTACCCCTGTTGAGCCACAGAGGTGATCCCTGGGGTGAATTTCCTATTTCCCATCCATTCATCAAGATTTTTCTTGAAGAGTGTTAATGAGGAGCTTTGTTTACAGGTTGATACTGAACCTATCTGCCCTAGAGCATTTATAAGCCTAGCCAGAGTGTGTTTGGCTTTTGCCACCCTTTTAGATTAGTTGACTGTGCCTCTGTATAGTAGGTCACAGAAGGCAGCCCTTTTAAGATTTGTTTACTGTACCTCTGTCAAGCAGCGACACAGAAGAGATCCCAGGGGTAAACTTACGATCTCCCATCCATTCGTCAAGATTTCTGTTGAAGAGGGTCAGTGAGGGGCTCTGCCTGACATGGATTGGGATTTTGTTCCAGAGTGAGGGGAGCCTCTGGGATATGAATCTGTCCCTCCAGCAGGTCCTATTTATTCTGTACTGAGGTTCAAGTCCCTGGAGCGTGTAGCTCTAAGGGATTTAGATTTCCTGAGGTGAAGCATGTCCATTAATTCTGGGTTGGACATGGCTTTATACGTCAGACACACATCGCCTCTGAGTAGGCGGTACGCAATTGAGTAGAGTTGGAGTTTCTTTAGCCGAACTGCATAGGGCATCTGTTTGAGCCCCTTGATCCTCTTGGTGAGATACCTTTGGGGTCTCTCCAGTTGCTGAAGGTGTCAGGTAAGGTACATCCAAAACGGAGCATTGTACTCAATTATGGGCCTGATAAGTGATGAGTAGAGGGGCACAATGACCTCTCGATCTAGATGTGAACCCTTTCATGATAAGGTTCATAGGTTGGTACTAGGCTATCAGTCCTAGGGCCTATACAAGCCTAGCCATAATAATTCCCTGGCTATTTCTTCCCACACTATTTACTTCCCTGGACCCCTGTCTAGCAGGGTGACTGATGTGATCCCCGGGGTGAATTTCCTTTCTCCCATCCAATCGTCAAGGTTCCTTTTGAAGAGGACCAAAGAGGCACTCTGCTTGACATGTAAGGAAAATCTATTCCAGAGTCTGGGGAGTCTCTGGGTCAGGAACCTATTCCTCCAGCATGTTTTGTTTATTGTGATGACAAGGTTTAGATCCCTGGAGCGTGTGGCTCTGAGGGATTGGGATTTCTTTAAGTGTAGCATGTCCAACAGCACTGGGTTTGACATGGCCTTGTATGTTAAGCAAAGATCGCCTCCGAGTAGACGATATGCGACAGAGTATAGCTGGAGTTTTTTAAGGCGGTCAGCGTAGGGAATCTGCTTTAGGCCTGGGATTCTTTTAGTGAGGTATTTCTATGGCCTTTCCAGTTGTTGCAGATGTCTTGAGAGGTACATACCAAATCGGGCATTGTATTCTATAATGGATCTAATGAGGGATGAGTACAGTGGGACAATGACCTCCTTTTTTCTGGATGAAAAGCCCTTAGTGATGAGGTGTGCCACATAGAAGGATTTCCTGACTGTTGTGGCGATGTGGTTATCGAAGGTGAGACCACTGTCCACCTGTGTCCCTAAGTCTCTTATCAAACTTTCGGTGTTTAGTGTACTGCCACCTATATGGTAATTAATGGATACATGTTTTGTCCCAAAGGGGATAACTATGCATTTCTTGGCATTGAGCTTGAGCCCATGGCTCTGGCACCAAGCATCTGTTTCTGTAAGGCCCTTTTGTAGAGTATCCACATCATTTGGGGATTTAATAATGGCTCCCAGTTTGCAGTCATCTGCAAACTTTGTTTTCCAGAGTCCCTTAGTGTTGGCCTGTACTTCAGAGAAGTAGATGCCAAACAAGAGTGGTCCCAGGACTGAACCCTGACATACTCCACTTGTCACTTGTCTGGAGCTGGATTTGGAGTCGGCTACTTTTACAGTGTGGGTTCTATCAGTAAGCCAGTTAGCAAACCATTGGGTGACGTAGGGATTAATGCCCAGCTTAGTAAGTTTATCTATGATTCCAGAGTGGGGGATGGTGTCAAAGGCCTTGGCAAGGTCTAGATAGGCTGTGTGGACCACCTTACCCTTGTCCATGGCTCTGGAGACTGATTCGAAGAAGTCAATCAAGTTCAGGAGACAAGATCGGCCCTTCACAAACCCAGACTGGGTGGGGTCCAGTGAAGGTTGCCAATGTCTTTGTTTATAAGTTCCATGATAATACGCTCCATGGCCTTGCAGATAAGGCTTGTCAGACTGATGGGACGGTAGTTTCCGGGATCCAAGGTGGATCCCCCTTTGTGGAGTGGGATAACTGTAGTTGTGCGCCACTCAGTGGGCACGAAACCTGAGGTGAGGCTATGATTAAACATGACACTTAGGTGAGGTGCCAGTTCATATTGTAGTTCATGTAGTACACAGCCCGGGATGTCATCTGGTTCCATGGATGCTGTATTCTTAGCTTTGGAGAGTGCATTTTTTACCTGTGTGGCCGTTATTACCGGAATTTGACAATCTTCCGGTATTGAGATGGGCCATTTATAGGGTGAGAGGGGGGTGAAGTTGGCACTGAATCGATCTGCCAGGATATTGGCAATATCCTTGGGATCAGTATATTTAATGCCATTCTGTTTTAGCTCAGAGCAGGTCTGAACATTGCCATTTAGATTCTTGACATAGTTATAGAATGCCTTGTTGTTGTCATTGGAATCTTTGGCAATTTTATTTTCGTAACTAGCTTTGGAGGATTTTATGAGGGATCTCAGTTTCTTACTGAGGCTGGTAAGGAAGTTTTTTGCATCCTGGGATTTTCCTCTTTTCTGCAACAGTTTCTTCCTTTTGTTGTAAAGTTTGTTTATGGCAGGGGACCACCAGATTGGCTTCTTTTTTTTGGATGAGAGCATCTTGGTTCTATTTGGGATGGCACGATTTATGCACGAGTGGATGTGCTCATACAGTGCCTTAGTGTAGGATTCAGCAGTTGAACTTTCAGCTCCCGTCTGCATGGGTGTCATGACGTTTGTCACTTCTGACTTGAGTAGCATGAAGTTGGCTTTGGAGAAGTTTTTTATGGAGGTTTCCTTACTGGGGGGTGGGGGTGGGATGTGGATGTTAAGGGTGATTAGCTTAAGGTCAGACGTGACTAACGAAGGGGTGACCATAGGTGTGGAGCATCAACTTCCCATGTTGGTAATGACCAGGTCTAGGATATTGGAGCCCCTGGTGGGACTATGGATTAGTTGATCCAGGGCGTTGGAATTTATGAATTCCAAGAACCGTTGGGCAAAGGTGTTGGTACATGAGTAGCTTTCCCAGTTAATGGCAGGGTAGTTAAAATCACCCAGTATTAGGGTGTTTGGTTCTATCTTAATATTTTCCAGTATGTTTAGAAAGGTGTAGTGAGAATCTTGGGGTATGGTGGGGGATCTGTAGCAAGCTACAATTTGGATTGCAGTCTTACCTAGTGTTAGTTGCACCTGGAGAATTTCAGACGCATTGTGTTGGGCAACTAGCCTGGTGGTGTGAATATCCTTGGTGAATATTGACACTCCTCCACCTTTAGTGTTTCGGTCCTGCTTTGGTGGCCGAAAAGTGTGGTAAGAGTTGTAGCCTGGTATTGCAGGGGTGCTCTCTGGAGCCTTGAACCAGGTCTCAGTTACTGCACAGATATCGATGTTCTCCATTTTTAGGAGTGCCTCAAGAGTGTGCATTTTGAGGTTTAGACTTCTAGCATGGAGTAGCATTACCTTCAGATTTTGCATGCTTGTACCTGTTACGGTGGTGGTTTTGTTCTTTGAACTTTGCCTAAAAAAGGCACTATAGGGGTGGCAAGAGCCTTAGCCAGTAACCTGAATCCCAGAGGTGACAGGTGCAGACCATCTCTGGCAAAGCATCGTGGTCTGTCAATCATGTCGTCCCAAGCAGACAGATACTGGATCCCCTTTGAATGACACCAGAAGCTTAGCCAATTGATGAAGTCAATCATTTTGTCCTTATATTGTGGTATCATTCTGGCCGAAGGCAGGATGCTACTCAGGGCTAGGGTCATACCTGCCTGGGCCACATGATCCGAGAGCTCTTCCATGTCTCTTTTCATGTAGTCCAGGGAGGTATGTCTCAAGTCATTCACTCCAACATGGACAATGACAGAGTCATATTTGTACTTGTTGTGGAGTGACTTGAGTGCATGTGTTATATGGCAGATCCTGGCACCCGACAGGCAGTTGACTGTAATTTTCTCCTTGTTCAACCTGGTGAGAGGGACATCAGTGTGCCGGACTATAGGGTCACCTATGACTAAGTGTTAGGTATATTGTCTTGCCTTAGGGGCTATTGCTGGGTGGCACACAGGTGTTTTGTGACACTTTGGTTGTGATTGGTGTTTGTTTGCGTTTCAGCTTCAGAGGTCCTTGTTGCTTGGGCAGGTTACAGTTAAGGGCTTCTGCATATGTGGATTTAGTGTTGCTATATGTGGGTGTTGGTGGTGTGGGTTTAGAAGGGCTATGTGTTGCTTGAGGTGTAGTGTGGGTGTTAACCTTCGCCTCTTGACTGTCTAGCACAATCTTGGGTGGAGAGAGCTTTGCTTCCATTTTGGCTATGTAAGTGCATCTCTCACAGGTTGTAGTGTTGGGTGGTAGGAGGAGAGGGTTGTCTGTGTACATGAGGCAATTGCTGCATTGCCCCAGTATGCCCAGATTCACCAGGTGGACAGGAGAAATCACCGGAAGCTGACCCTTGGACATGCCTGGTTTGATGCTTTTTTTTTTTTTTTTTTTGTGAAGTACAGGAGCTGTTTTCCCTTACCTTAGCAAGGTACTTTGCAATTATAGGCTGTTTAGTGCCTACTATTAATTTCCCCCTATTAACAAGGAGAGTTGAGTGCTTGTATCAGTTTAAGGCTTCCTAGTGCTTTCCAGCAGGTATTAGAGAAAGTGCTAGTCAAAGGGATGCTTAAAAGTAAGATGAAAAAAAAATGCACACTGCAGTGTGCACTAGAGAAGGTAGAAGTGAAAGTACGTAACTTAAGTTTTACCTGTTTAAAAAGTTAAGGTTTAGTGGAGAGTTACTATTTTTAAAACAGCAAGATGGGTTGAAAGGGGTGGTCACTTTTGTATTCTGGTACTGCTGTGAAGGAAAGGTTGGTTTGCTTTTATTTTTTGTATTTTGTATATTTTAAATATTGTAGTTGGTTTTCTTTACCTTGTGTTTTACCTGCATTCTGCTTTAACAGCATATTAAATCTTCAAAAGAGACCACAGCTCTCTCTCTCTTCTGAGTCGGGCAGAATTTTTTACCGCCCTCCCACCCAGTCATAGTTGCCTTGTTAAATACCACTGTCTTTCTAGTTGCTTGCCTCTTATGTTAATCTGACCATATATCTCATTTCCTCTCTACTTTCAGTGGCTTGTGTGAGTAATCACTAAATCAAAAACCCCTCCCCTTCAACTATTTAAATTTATGGGCTATATAAAAGGTCTTTCTAACCACTTTGGCAACGTGATTGTCAAAGGAGAGATTGCTATCTACTTGGGTCCCCAAGTCCCTAATTACTTCTTCCGTACTTAATGGATTACCACCTATGTGGTAATTTGTGGGCACTTTGTTTTTTCCAAAGGGGATGACTATGCACTTTTTGGCATTTAGCTTTAGGCCATGGCTCTGGCACCAGTTATCAGTCTCTGTGAGACCCTTTTGGAGGATGCTTGTGTCAGTCGGAGTCTTGATTATAGCACCCAGTTTGCAGTCATCTGCGAACTTGGTCAGCCATAGTCCACCCGTGCTAGCCTGTACCTCGGATAAATATATACCGAACATGAGAGGTCCCAGGACTGAGCCTTGTGGGACACCACTTGTAACTGGTTTAGAGTCTGACATGGCACCTGCTATTCTGACCATGTGACTTCTATCCCTGAGCCAGTTTGCAACCCATCTTGTGACATAGGGGTTGATATTTAAGCTGGTGAGCTTATTTATGATGCCCGAGTGGGGTACTGTGTCAAAGGACTTTGCGAGGTCCAGGTAGGCTGTGTGGACTACCTTCCCTTCATCTATGGCTTTGGTAACTGTTTCAAAGAAGTTGACCAGGTTCAAGAGGCAAGATCTGCCCTTAACGAAGCCGAATTGGGTAGGATCCAGTGTCTGGAGGTTCCCAATGGCTTTGTTTATGATTTCCATGATGATACGCTCCACAGCTTTGCAGACCAGGCTAGTCAGGCTTATAGGGTGATAGTTTCCGGGGTCTGTTGTGGCACCACCTTTGTGGAGTGGGACCACTGTTGCTGTACGCCATTCCTTGGGAACATATCCTGTAGTAAGGCTGAGATTGAACAGTGACTTTATATGAGGGTTTAGTTCTTCTTGGAGCTCATGTAAGACGCAGCCCGGGACACCGTCTGGTCCCATTGATGCTGTGTTTTTAGCTCTGGAGAGGGCAGCTCTCACATGTGCATCTGTGATCTCAGGAAGGCTACACTCTGTTGGGATAGACATTTGCTCTTTTTTTTTTTTTGGGGGGGGGGGGTTTGCACTGAACCTTTCTGCCAGGATGTTGGCAATGTCTGTGGGTTCAGTGAATTTTTTGTCGTTTTGCACTAACTCAGAGCATACCTGGGAGTTGCCTCCCAGGTTTCTGACATAATTAAAGAAGGCCTTGTAATTATCTTTAGTGTCTTGTGCAATTTTTCTTTCAAAGCTGGCCTTAGAAGATTTTATGAGGGATCATAGTTTCTTGCTAGTACTGATCAGTGACGCCTTCCCTTTTTGGGATTTTGCTCGGTCATGTAGTAGCTTTCTCCTTCTGTTGTATAGCTTATTTATGGCCAGGGTCCACCAGACAGGTCTCCTGCCTTTGGAGGAGTGAGTCTTAGTTTTATTTGGGATAGCATGCTCCATGCATTCCTGTAGGTGTCCACAGAATGCTTTTGAAAAGGATTCTGCATTTTGGGCTGTATTGTCCACTGGCCCGGGGGCTTTGAAGGATTCCACCTCAGTTCTATGAAGTGTGAAGTTTGCTTTTGGGAAGTTCTTCACCGTGGTTTCCTTGGCTAGGGGTGGGGACGGAATATGGATGTCCAGTGAGATTTGTTTATGGTCTGATCTTACCAATGAGGGGTATACCTCTGGTGTGGAACATAGAGACCCCATGTTGGTGATGACCAGATCCAGTATGTTTTCCCTTTAGTCCAAGCAAGCACTGGCCTCCAAGAAACTTACAAACAGTTCAGAACAGCAAATCTGTAACAACTTTCTTAAATTTCAGAAAGTGGGAAAAAAGCGAGATTTTTTTTTTCTTTTTTGTTTTAGTTTAAAGGTAGCAGAGATACACAAGTAGCAAAATATTCACAACAATGCAATAAATGACCCCACACTTGAGTGCTAGGCCAAAGTCAGGTAAAATGCAGTTTTAAGACAAAAAAAGATTTTAAATTAAGTGCAACACAGGAAATGCAGTAAACAGGCTCTAGATGCGTTCTAAATACTGTTTCTAATACAGATATAAACTTTAGCAAGCTGGAAAATGCCGAAAAGTAGGCGGCAAAGCAGTAATTCTTAACAAAAAAGCAGAAGAAAATACGTAAAATCTCAAAAGTGGCTCCTTTCTCCTCTCAGCATTTTCTCTCCTTGGTAGGTGCTTCAGCAACAACTAACAAGCCTGGAAAAACGCCAAAACCACGAGGCATCAGGGTTTTAAGAGAGAGAGATCAAGGAGTTTAGAATTGACCCAAAATGGCCAATAAAACTACAGCTTCTAGGCAGTAACCACTCCTACAGGGACAGGCAGGCTGCTCAGTGTTAACCACTGCCACTGGTGAACACAGAGACTTCCTTTTAGTCCAAGAAAGCACTGGTTGATATAGATAGGTAGTTTGTTCCAGAGTATGGAAATCTCTGAGACAGGAATCTATCCCTCCAGCATGTTCCGTTTATTGTGGTGACAAGGTTTAGGTCCCTAGAGCGTGTAGCTCAGAGGGATTGGGATTTTTTTTTTAAGTGGAGCATGTCCAACAGCTCTGGGTTTGACATAGTTTTGTATGTTAGGTAGAGATCGCATCCGAGTAGGTAATACGCAACGGAGTAAAGCTGGAGTTTTGAGATGGTCTTTGTAGGGCATCTGTTTGAGACCGGTAATCCTCTTTGTGAGGTATTTCTGTGGTCTTTCCTGCTGCTACAGATGTCTTGTGAGGTACATACCAAAAGGGGCGTTGTACTCTATAATGGGTCTAACGAGTGACGAGTAGAGGGGAACCCTGTGGTACTCCACTTGTCACTGGTCTGAAGTCGGATTTGGAGTCTGCTACTTTCACAGTGTGGGTTCTTTCAGTGAGCCAGTTGGCAACCCATCTTGTGACACAGGGATTTAAACCTAGTTTAGTGAGTTTATCTATAATTCCAGAGTGGGGGGATAGTGTCAAAAGCCTTGTCGAGATCTAGATAGGCTGTGTGAACCCTCATCTACGGCTTTGGTGACTGCTTCAAAGAAGGTTTAGGAGACATGATCTGCCTTTTACAAACCCAAATTGGGTGGGGTCCAGAGTTTGGAGATTATCAATGTCTTTGTTTATAAGTTCCATGGCCTTGCAGACCAGGCTCGTTAGGCTAATGGGGTGGTAGTTCCCAGGGTCCGTGGTGGCTCCCCCTTTGTGGAGTGGGATAACCGTTGCTGTGCGCCACTCAGTGGGCAGAAAGCCTGAGGTGAGGCTATGATTGAACATGGTGCTTAGGTGGGGTGCCAGTTCATTCTGTTGTTCATGTAGAACGCAGCCTGGGATGTTGTCAGGTCCCATGGATGATGTGTTCTTGGCTTTGGAGAGAGTGTTTTTTTATCTGTGCAGCTGTGATCACAGGAACTTGGCATTCTTCCAGTATAGAGATGTGCCCTTTAGGGGGTGGGGGTGGGGGGGTAAAGTTAGCACCGAACCTATCTGCCACTAAAAAATTAAAAGCACTACACCCTCACAAACTCCCCTTGAGTACCTTGTTCCCCATTGGCCCTTTTTTCAATTATAAAAGGAATTCCCAATACTATTCTAGCATGTCCAAAGGTCAGTTGTCAATCTCCTCTCCAGTCCAGCTGGTGAATCTGGGAATCTTGAGGCAATGTTACAACTGCCTCATGTACACAGACAACCCTCTCCTCCTCCCAACAAATTCCAACACATGTGAGAGATGCAACCATATAGCCAAACTGGAGGCTAAGCTCTCTCAACTCAGTACTGGCGTAACCAGTCAGGAGGAGAAGGAAACCACACTCACTACAATTCCAGTCTCACATAGACCTACCACGACAGCAAACCAAACACATAAATACACAGAAACATACTCGGAGGCTCTAAATAAAAATCTGCCAAAGCAGCAGAGACCTCCAAAGCAGACACCCAAGCAACCGCTACCCCAAAACAAAACACGTGCAACACAGCTCACAAAACCAGTGTGCCGAACAGTCACAGTCCTTAAGGCTAAACAACACACCTGATACACTTGTAATAGGTGACTATCGTCAGGCACACTGACGTCCCGCTCACCAGGCTGAACAAGGAGAAGGTCACGGTGAGCTGCCTGTCGGGCGCTAGGATCCGCCACAGAACACAAGCACTCAGGGTCACTCCAAGGCAAATACAAATATGACTCAGTCATTGTCCATGCTGGTGTGAATGACCTGAGACGTACCTCCCTGGACTACATGAAGAGAGACATAGAGGAGCTCTCTGAGCATATAGCCCAGGCCGGTAGGACCCTGACCTTGAGTAGCATCTTACCCTCACCAAGAATGATGCCACAATATGAAGACAAGATGATCAATTTCAACAATTGGCTTAAGTATTGGTGTCATTCAAAAGGGATCCAATGCCTGTCAGCCTGGGATGACATGCTCGACAAGCCATGATGCTTCGCTAGGGACAGCTTGCGCCTGTCACCCCTGGGCTTTCGGATATTGGCAAAGGCTCTTGCTACCCCCATAGTGCCTTTTTTAGGCAAGGCTCAAAAGACAAACCCACCTCCATAGGTATCACAAGGGATAAGAAACTAAGAGTAATGCTACTCAATGCCAGAAGTCTAAACCTCAAGATGCACGCACTCGAAACTCTCCTTAGCATGGAGAACATCGATATCTGTGCAGTAACAGAAACCTGGTTCAAGGCTCCTGATAGCACCCCAGCACTACCAGGTTATACCTCATACCATGCTTTTCAGCTCCAAAACTTGGACCGAACCACAAAAAGAGAGAGAGTATCAATATTTGTCAAAGATGCCCACACCTCCAGACTGGTGGCACAGCATGAAGCATCACAGACTATCCATGTGCAACTAACAGTGGGTAAAACTGCCTTCCAGGTTATAGCCTGCTACAGACCACCCTCCCAAACCCAGGAACCCCACTCGGCCTTCCTGAGAACACTGGAAAATATGAAGGTCTCTCCAAACACCACTATATTGGGCGACTTCAACTACCCAAACATAGACTGGGACCATTACTCTAGCTCCAACACCCTAGCCCAAAGGTTCCTAGAATTTATAAACTCAAATGCTATGGAACAACCACTCCCACAAGAGGGGAAAACATACTGGACCTGATCATCACCAACATGGGGACTCTATGCTCCAGACCAGAAGTGTATCCCTCACTGGTAAGATCAGACCATAAACTAATCTCACTGGATATTCACATCCCGACCCCACCCCCTGCCCAGAAAACCACAGTGAAAAACTTCTCTAAAGCAAATTTCACACTCCTCAAAACCGAGGTGGAATCCTTCAAAGCCCCCGGGCCAGTGGAAAATACTGCCCAGACTGCAGAATCCTTTATAAACGCATTCTATGAACACCTTCAGGAATGCATGGATCATGCAATCCCAAATAAAACCAAGACCCAATCCTCCAAAGGCAGACGTCCTGTCTGGTGGACCCCAGCCATAAACAAACTAAACAATAGAAGGAGGAAGCTACTACATGATAGAGCAAAATCCCAAAAAGGGAAGGCATCTCTGATTAGTATTAGCAAAAAGCTACGGGCACTCATAAAATCGTCTAAGGCCAGCTTCGAGAGAAAAATTGCACATGACACTAAGGATAATCGCAAGGCTTTCTTTAGATATGTTAGGAACCTGGGTGGGAATTCCCAGATATGCTCAGAATTAGTCCAAAATGACAAAAAAATACACCGAACCCACAGACATTGCCAACATCCTAGCTGACAGGTTCAGTGCAAACTTCTCCCTCCCTCCCCACCAAAAGGGCAAATATCTATCCCAGCAGAGTGCTGCCCCTCTGACATCTCAGATGCTCAGGTAACAGCCGCCCTCTCCAAAGCAAAAAACACAGCATCAATGGCACCAGACGGTGTCCCGGGCTGCATCCTACATGAACTCCAAGAAGAGCTAAACCCAAACATAAAACTACTGTTCAATCTCAGCCTTACAACAGGATATGTACCCAAAGAGTGGCATACAGCAAAAGTGGTCCCTCTCCACAAAGGTGGTGCCTCAACGGATCCTGGAAACTATTGCCACATAAGCCTGACTAGCTTGGTCTGCAAAGCTATGGAAAAGGATCATCATGGACCTCATAAATAAAGATATTGGGGACCTACAAACACTGGATCCTACCCAGTTCGGCTTTGTTAAGGGCAGATCCTGCCTCTTAAACCTGGTCGATTTCTTTGAAACAGTAACCAAGGCCATTGACGAGGGGAACGTGGTCCACACAGCCTACCTGGAACTCGCAAAAGCCTTCGATACAATACCTCACTCGGGCATTATAGATAAGCTCACCAGCTTAAATATAAACCCCTATGTCACTAGATGGGTTACAAACTGGCTCAAGGACAGAACCCACATGGTTAGAATTGCTGGAGCCATGTCAGACTCCAAACCAGTTACAAGTGGCGTCCCACAAGGCTCAGTCCTGGGACCTCTCTTATTCGTTATATATTTCTCGGAGGTACAGGCCAACACGGAAGGACTGTGGCTGACCAAGTTCGCAGATAACTGCAAACTGGGCGCCATAATTAATTCTCCAGCCGACACAAGCATCCTCCAAAAGGGCCTCATAGAAACAGACAAATGGTGCCAGAGCCATGGCCTCAAGCTAAACGCCAAAAAGTGTATAGGCATCCCCTTTGGCAAAAACAAAGTGCCCACAAATTACCACATAGGTGATAATCCATTAAGTACAGAAGAAGTAATTAGGGACCTGGGGACCCAAGTTGATAGCAATCTCTCATTTGACAACCACGTGGCCAAAGTGGTTAGAAAAACATTTTATATAGCCCAACTAATCATGAAGGGATTCACATCTACATCAGGGAAGGTCATCGTGCCTCTTTGCTCATCCCTCGTCAGGCCCATAATTGAGTACAATGCCCCTTTTGGGATGTACCTTACCAGACACCTGCAGCAACTGGAAAGACCCCAAAAGTACCTCACCAAGAGGATCAAAGGGCTCAAACAGATGCCATATGCTGCCTGGTTAAAGAAACTCCAGCTCTACTCAGTGGCATACCGCCTGCTCAGAGGCTATCTGTGCCTGACGTATAAAGCCATGTCCAACCCGGAATTAATGGACATGCTGCACCTCAGAAAATCCAAATCCCATCAAGCTACGTGCTCGAGAGACTTGAACCTCAGCACTTAAATAACCCAGAGGCTCCATTCACTCTGGAATAAAATCCCAGTCCAGGTTAGGCAGAGTCCCTCATTGACTCTCTTCAAGAGGAATCTTGAAGAGTGGATGGGAGATCGGAGGTTTACCCCAGGTATCACTTCTGTGTCACTGTTAGACAGAGGCACAGTATACTAACCTCGAAAAAGGGCATAGCAAAATTAATTTAAAATGGGTGGCGAAAGCCAAACACACTCTGGCTAGGCTTATAAATGCCCTATGGCAGACAGCCTAGTATGAACCTATATATATATATATATATATATATATATATATATACACACACATACATATATATATATATATATATATATAACACAACAGAAAACGGGCAAACTGATTTAAACAATTACCCAATTAACCAGTAAAAAAGCTCAAAACTGAGCCCTGGTCCAGCAATCTTCAATCAGACAAGTTCTATCTGCATACTCCTGCAACTAGGGTGCAGGGGAACCTTCACCAAAAAGATGGCCTGGATTAGTCCTCAAGTTATACAAACAAAGCTAGATTCAGCATGCCTGAATCTAGTCTATGCTACAGCAAACAAGGCACACCAATTTCAGAAAGAAACTGTTCAAATAAGCAGGTACAATAATCCTTTAACCAGAAATTCCCAGCTCAGAAGGGCAGAATCTAACCTCCTCCCACAAGAGTGCAGACCACAAACCTTCTTAATGTATAATAACTGGCCTGTAGCCCAAGTGCTTAAACCAGAACTAATACACTTTTAGAATGACAGACACTGAGCCTTCAATCAGCAATTCCCAATTTAGAAGAAATACAATTGGGTACTTTTTAATTTTTTTAGTGCAAGGAGAGAGGAAGGAGGAGCAGAGGTTAAGAACCTAAGTTGGTTGAATTTCTCAAAAGTTCTCTCTGTATCAAGTACTATTAAGTAATATTATTAAGTAATATTATTCTGTATTAAGTAAAGTGAACACCAGACTAGGAGGGGTGTCCCAGATCAAATTTATAGTAGGGGCAGGCAACTGCAAAGCCACCAACTATTACAACTCTACAAGAACAGACTGGGAGGGAGGGGGGGGAACAGTTTCAGGGCAGATAAGAAACATAAAACAATGCCAAAACATATATAAAATAATTCAGTCAGGCAAACAATAATTCATTCAGGCAAAATTAAGACAATGCAGAACTTTTAACTTATCAATCGGCAATATATTTCCAGATGGTTTGAGAATCACACCAGCTAGAACACCAGGAGTTTCCAACAGTTTAATAAGCATTATTGTGTTAAGGTCTTTCTTGTAATATAATTACAGTTAATATAGTTACAATTTTACACATTTATGTAGGAAGTTCCAGTCAGTGCTGACAGGAATAATAATGTGTTTTCTTTTGTTTCCAGTAATTATACGTCTAAAAAGAAAAATAAATAAGCAACAGTATAGTCAAGACATTAATGGCCATTAAATTAAGGATGTTTTAATAAATATATTCGTACACAATGAAAACTTTCCTTGAGCTATAGAACGTTTCTGTGTAAAGGAAATACTGGTTTGCCATTATGCATTTTATTACCTCTGAAAAACTGTAATAGTGAAGGGAAACATGGAATCTACTACTTCTGTAACTACACACTATTTGCAGTGATCTTAATAATACCAGATTTTTTTTACAGACTTGTGAATTAATTAATAAAATTAAAGAATGCATGTATAGAAAATACAATGATTGTAAAAGACAAATCAGTTGGGAAATTTAGAATGAAATGGCAATTTATTTATTTATTATTTATTGACATCTGGTAACCAGGAAAAGTCCGACTGAATCAGGAACACATTTTCACACGAAGGCTTGGGGAGAAAAGCTCTAAAAACAAATACAGACATACAAGATTTTACAGTTATAACTAAACATTACACAGGTTACTAGTACAAGTACAGACATTAATATCTTTTACAGTTATACTTAAGCATACATATATTTCTAGACATAATTTATCATGCGGATAGATAACATTTGCAGCAGACTGTAAACAGTTCACTCTAAAATTCTAGTTTAGAGATGTACATTACTAGCAGAGCAGATTAAGTTAAGCAAAAGACAAAATATCAAAGCTTAGCTTTGCATATATAAGGGTAAAAGTTAAGTCATGGTAGTAAGATACAGGGAAAAGAATATGATTTTACAGCGATAGCAATACAAGTAAGGGATTATCTTACAGAGATGAAGTGATGGAAAGGAGGTAAATGTGAACAGATTTTGTATAGCTATAAGAGAAGAGTATAGTGAGAGATTTGGTAAGGAGGCAATGTGTTAATGTGGACAGACTTTGTATAGATATAAGAGATTATTATACTGAGAGATGTGGTAAGGAAGTTAACATGATAGATATTTTATGAGGTATAGGAGAATATTACAGTGAGAGATTTGTCGAGGACAAACAAGTATAGTAGATATGATAAGATGTAAAAACAAATTTCCAGGTGATAGGGCAGGAAGAGAGGCAATGAGGAGGGGTAAAGAATTGGCAGTATGGGGAAAAAATCGCCATCAACGGAGCTAGACTAAGTGCTGTAGTCTTTAGTTAAGGAGCAAGGGCAAGTGTGAATGTTGAGAAAGTGATTTTGTACTGTAAGTTTGTAAGTCTTAAAGGAATCTAAGGCAGTGATATTTAGAGGTAGGGCGCTCCATACCTTGCGAAGGCATAGGAGTAGCAGCTACGTCCAGCTCTTTTGTTAGGTTTGTATACATTTAAAACCTGCTTATTTGCAGAATAGAGATTTCAGGATGGGGTATAGGGCTGTAAGATAGGTTTTAAGGCAGGGCAGCTGTCTGGTTTGTAAATTATTTTATGAGCAACAGACAGCTGTACAAACTTAAGGTAATGGGAGAATTCTAGCCAGTTTAGTTTGTTATTTCATGATAGCATGACTGAAGCTTGTTCTTTAGGGAGATGTGGAGGTTGGTGAGAATGGGGGCGTCATATAGGAGGGAAGGGAACAGGAAAGTATAGGTAAGTGTTTTTGGTGGAGTTGTCCATGAACTGTTTGTATCTATAGAGTTTACCCAGTTTGAAATGAGTTTTTTTAATTGTACTAAGTATATGTTGTTCGAAGGCAAGCTTATCATGTATAGTGATACCTAATAGCTTTGCCTGAGTTAGGTTTTCAATTTCTGTATCTGGCATTTGGTAACATATGCAAGTGTCCAAGAATTTTTAGTGGACCCTTTTTTCATGTTCAAAAGTTCCACAACCAAGGACTGTACTGTTTATTTTTTTTACAGGAGTTTAAAAACATCTGTGTCCACAGTGACTTTCCTAACCAGTTTTACCAGCAAGATAACAGTTAACTAGTACCAGTTTTTATGTGACATTTGTTGCTGGAAGATGCTCAAGGATCCCATTTTGATTACTGACCCTGGAAAAATTGCACAGACTGACAAATCTTGAAATGAACATGCAAAATACAATAGGAGATATGACAATGAAGACAAAATGGGGTTTGGTATGTACGATGCTTGCAACTAAACTGGAGCTCTTAAATATGTTGAAAAAATAGGATGCAGCAACAATTCTACCACTAAGTGAAAAATATATTTTCTGATTGGTACGCATCATATGACATGGCAAAATATCTGACATACCATGGAAGAATTATATACACCAATCTGTGCATCATAGTGAGAACTTTGTGGATTCTGATACTGGAGCTCATACAAACTATGTTGAGGTGTACTGTTCATGGGAAAAGAAACTGCAGAGACATACGAATGGTACAAAGCATCAAATGCTTAGATCATAGCTTGACCAATTTATGTGGCTGGAACGAAATGGAAGACCAAAACAAGATGCTTTCAATGAGAAAATGAAATGATTTATTAAAAAAACAAACAATCATTGCATTAGGCAAATAGCATAACATTACTTAAAATATTTACAGCTATTATTTAACCTTACTGTGGTGTCATTCTGTATACTAAATTATATTCAGTTTTTATCCAAATACTGCAAAATTATATAGTGTTGTTGACACACTTATGCTCTACTGACTGTAATACAATAACACATAATGTAACAGTTTATGCATTACAAATAGTTCATTATGTTATAGTTTAATACTGTCATAATGTTAGTTTATGCATTACAAATAGTTCATTACGTTATAGTTTAATATTGTCATAATGTTAATGCAATATGTGATTAAATATATAGGCAATCTGCTTTATGTGTACGCTACTTTTATTACATTTACTAAAAATGCTAAATGTATTTATTTATATTTGTTTACCAGGGCAGTCCACTGATCAATATTGGCCAATTTCAGGCTAAGCCCGCATGAAATACAAAACATTTCACAAACAAAAAATGCAGAATATTAGCAATAACTGAACAGTTCAGACTATTTACATAGAAAAGCTGTATATGAACATTCTAGTGAACAAGCAGTGTGTAATGTGTGTGTATAAATTAGTTTCTAAAGTGGATCAGCCTTCTAGTCAATCAGAGAGAAGAGACTTGGAAAGGAGAAGGCAATAGTGTGTTAGGTGATATACCCTGTGCTGAAGAAGAAGCATTAGGCTTGGATGAAGAAGTGCTTTTAGAGTTTTGCAGCAGAACCAACGTCATCTATTCTTTAGTAGTGACATTTTAAGAGCTCTTAATATTAACTATTGTTATAACAACATCACAGTACATCTTGGACACATACAAATTAAAAAATATATAAAATAAGAAAGCTGAAGGGATGTACCATGGTTTCATAACAATAGCAGTTTATCACTAATTAAATGTTTTTATTAGCTTTCAACTTTACTTTGCTTGACTTGTCAGTATTTTTTCTACCTGTTAAATGAAGCATGGTAAATAATCAAGGAGCCTCAATCCTCACCAGAGTGAGGGATGTACACATTAGGAGGATGACAAGTACACACACAGTAAAGTACAATTTCCATTAAGAGCACACAGAGATCACAGTCAGTCTGGGACTGGTTTCTCCCTCTCTCTCCAGATCCCCAATAAGACTCCTCACTGGCACAGTTATAGGGTAAAGATCTCAGCTGAGTGGTCAAGCCAAAACCTCCAGCACCGTCTCTGACCAACCAGTGCTTTGTGTCCCTGCCCAAGCAGCTGATACACACACTTTCAGATTTATACACACAGACTCCTGGGGAAGGCTGGCACAGGTTTACTAGCTATACCCCCTTCTACCTAGACTATAAGGTAGTTATCACTGCCACCAATCAGCTCTTTATCAGCTACTTTAAGCCCTTACTAAAGGGTGTCCAATCCTACTGGGTAATGTTACTATTATCCAAATGGTAAGTGTGACCAAGACCAAGGCTATTTAGGAGTGGCCTGTACAGTGTCAACAAATACATATGCAAGTACACTAAGAGCTTAAATATTTCTAAACAAACCAGCCACAATTAAAAGGTTTAAATATATATATAATAATAAATAATAAAAAACAAGACAATACTCAATCAACACAGTAACTACAGAGTTCAGAATCACAGGAAATATTTTAAAACCTAGCAGGACATTCTCAAATACAGAAAACATCTAAATTAATCTTTACTATATTATTAACTATAAAAGAAATTACTGTACCCTAGACTTACACAGCAAGGCAAATGCAGATGAGTGGATGTTCTTGCTAGGTCCAAGACAAGATACAAAATGCAAAGTCTTTCTCTGAAAGAATTCTTAAATTAATAATCAACATTACTGCTGGGTTAGCTCAGATGACATCGCTCTGTCACCTGACTTCAGTTCCCAGGCTAAACAGATACTTAGAATTTAACAGCTCTGTGTCAAAAATACATATCTTTCAGAAGTGTGCAGCTGCAAGGAAGTCACAGAGCAATAAAAACACTTTACATTTTAAACATAGCAATTACTTTCTCTCCAAGACAACAGAAAAACATCTAGCTCTAGACACCCAGTCTCCTTGCTACACTAACTTTTATAGCACATTGCAAAACTTCAAGAAAATAAGTTGAAATTAAAAGTGTTTTACAAATTAACTCTGTATGTTCCAGCTTCTACTATTAAAACATACATTTGCTCAGGTATATAGTTCATATACATTTCTGTTATTTTCCAGTAGGGTACACTGTGGTTACATTCTTGAAGCTCAGTACATAACATACAGTTCTGTATAAATCATATCAATATTTACAAATGACATATGATTATTTACAAAATTCCAGATAGCTGGGCTGGCAGTGTCACGCACTGGATAATTTTTAATATAATAAATGTACCTGGACATAGTGTTTAGTATGTTATGGCAGCAACAAGCAGCTGTCAAAACAGTTAACAGTCACACAAAGCCTCAACCGTGGACCAGTGTTCTCCATTATCACCCAGATCTGGAGTGAAGAAAAGCATGGTCATTTGCACTACACCAAGTATTTCAAATTTAAAGGTTCTAGAGGAATAACCAAGTTATTTGCAAGTTAAATCTAGAGTAAGGGTTTTATATGTCACATGTTATAGGACTGAAAACGCACATTTATAAGATAGGCGTGAAAATATGTTAAGTTACACTACATGGTTATGTCTCACTCACATGATGAAAGCACACATATGCATTTATGTGTTTCATCAGCTGAGTTACTGTTACTTTTTTCAGTGAATAGTTAATTCTACCGATGTAAACAAGCATGTGATGTACTGTTTGGACATTGAGGATTTATTAAAATAATGAGGAGAATAAATGCAGACAGCCAACTCCATCGGTATTTGTAATAGGCTGTGCAATCATACAAGATTTGAAACCAATGACATACCTTCTGAACTCTGACACAGGCTAGAGATGCCAACTGTTTAAAAGTTGGAGAAAATGAAGGTGACCTGTGGAGTTCCTCAGGGATCTGTGCTGGGACCTCTGCTATTTATCATCTTCTCAGATGTCTACTTATCGAACAAGATCTCTGGTTAACAAAGTTCACTGATGATTGTAGTCTGGGATATGTCAAGTCCTCCTTTGACATACACACACTTCAATAGGAGCAAACACTTGCAATTGCTGGAATACTAAAAAAGGGCTCAAACTGAGCACCACTGTAGCATTTGGTTAAGAAGCCCCTAGCTTATAGCATAGATAATACACCCCTTCAAAATGAAAAAAGTTGTAAAAGACCCAGATACTTAGTTGGACAACTCCCTTTATGTTCGGTCAGCATGTTGCAACAGTGGTTAGGAAATCCCTTCACCTTGCACAGCTCATAGCACAAGGTATTTCTTCATACCAAAGGAAGTCCTCCCCATCTTGTACTCCACATCAAATCCATAATCATGTACAACGTCCACTTTACGATGTAACTTACTAATCAATTAAGCAGCTGGAAATGCCTGGGAAGTTTGAAAGTAAAACAGATCATCTACCAAGAAACACTGGAGGCTTTATCCCTATAATTAATTTCCTACAGACTCCTTAGGGGGTGATCTGTGCCCTGCTTTTATGGATATGAGGAGGAATGAATTACTACAAGAAAACATATATCTTCATACATCAAACAGTCCAACTAATACTTGGGCCAGAGATCTAAATCTACTCCAATAAACAAGTAAGACAAGAAAGATGGATACATTTGTCACACAGCGCCTGCCTTTTTGTGGAACAAACTTCCTCTCCAAGTTACAGTGTGACACACTGTCTTTATAAAGGAGTTGGGTGGGGTACTCATAAATTCGCCACTGATATTACTAGTCTGTCACGCATTGAAAACAAAGGAAAGCCCAAAGAGTGGGTACCGACAATGTGGAAAAGGCCTCACAACTCAGTTGCATTGTAACTCCTATGATCCTACAATCCTATGACGCAATAAATTAATTTACAATAATGGTTGCTGTTGGTTATAATTCAGGTTTATGAGCTGCAAGGGCAATATTTGAACCACTGAAAGGATCCCTGTATTCTGAACAATTTTTACATTTAATTTTAGCATTTCTGTTATGGAGCAAGAGTTATGGGCATTTGTTTTGGTTCTAGAAATGGACAATCTGAAAATTAGGTCATGATGACAATTATTCTTATGGGAAAGTTAAAAGCCATCTTCCCTGAGCTCCTTTGAAGTGAATGTGCTAGTATTTTGTAATCCTTTCAACTACCCATCTAGCTGTTGTCAATATCAAAGCAATGACATTAATCAACTGAAAACACAAGACATTACAACTAAAGCATGTGAACTAGTTATAGAAGAGTGATGACTGTCCAAAAAAAAAAGACTCCACATTTTGAAATTCAGCATCATGATTATGATAACAATTTTAAAAAGCAAAAATTAGCTTCCCCTCCTGCCCTCTTCAACAGAGGGCCAGTCTACCCATACCTCAAGCCTAAATACTCAGATATAAGAAAGCCACATCCCAATTCACTGCACAACATTTTTAAATGTCAATGCTCAGATCTCGATTAAATTCTTCAAATCACATTAAGTAAGATTAAATATGGCCAGTTAAATTCTTCAAATCACATTAAGTAAGATTAAATATGGCTTTCCAAGCAACACTCCAATCCATGAACATTTGGGGAGTTCTTTGGACTGTATCACTGTTAACCAATATATATTTTTAGTCAGTTTCTCTGGATGTTCTGGAACTGGATGAACACCAGGGCTCCTTCTCAGCTCCTGTTGGAAACAACTCCTGGTAGACCAGTTTGGCTACTTCTATAGGCACTTCTCCAATTACCTTAGGCAGTTATCACAAACACGGTCACTCTGAGACATATTTATTTACACTAATGTCTCCATGTTCACCTTAGCAACTTTACATCTTCACTAAAACAACAGATAAAGTACAGCTGCGCAAGTACAATAGATGTTTGAATGCTCACTGCCACAATAACCTTAATTATATGGATAAATCTGTTGAAAAGGGGTCTAAAAGCAAGAGCTCTGATGAATCAAGGTACCAAAGAAGGCTAAACTACCAGAACTACGGCCAAAGCAATGACGCCCAATGAAGCTGTTAACTAATGACATAGGGCCATGGCACAACTGAATTTCTAAAGTAAGCACTAGAAGCAGTTATGCCCTGGAGGAGTAGCCCTGAAAAAAAGCATTTTTCATTGGGCACTTAGCTGCTACATACTGCAAAATAATGTGGTCAGCAAAACACTTAAAAATGTTAGCATAGCAAATGCCAGTCTCTCTCTGCCTATTGCAAAAGTGAACTTCTGAGGCTTATGTTCCTGAGATTGTGACATCCAGAGTATGAAGAGCCATCTTCCTTGAATTACAGTCCTTGAAAACTGGGAATAGGGGTCCCTAAAAATAATATCATGAAGCTCAGAGATCCTGCAGCAGAGATAACACCATTTTTCCATGAGACTATATTATTTTATTTAATTTAACATTTGTTGACTAGAAATGTACAACTAGGACAGAGCCTATTTTCAGTGGGGGCCTGGGGAGAAAAACCCTAGATGCATGTCTTTGGAATGTGGGAGGAAACCGGAGTACCTGGAGGAAACCCATGCAAATACAGGAAGGACATGCAGACTCCACACAGAAGGCACCCCAGCCAAGAATCAAACCAGAGAACCTCTTTATGTGAGGCAACAGCATTAACTGCTGCACCACCGTGATGCCCGACTATCTTCAAAACTGCTAAACGAGACATTTTTAATATGGCTAGTCAAGTCTCTTGATCATGAAGGTAAAGCGGCATCTTCAGAGGTGGAAGAAGATGAGAACCCCTTTAATGAACTGTTTAATAATCAGCATTGAGCTACAATTGTGTTTCCATCTACAAGGTCAGAATGTGCAGATATGCCAAAAACAAGCAGTATGGCCAGAGAATAATTTAGATGCAAGTCAGACTTTTTTCCCCCCTCTAATCTCACTCAGATCTCCAGGCCTCATCCTGGCCTATGAGGAAAGAGTACTATGGCCCCCATTCATTCTAGAATGATGACATTTGAATGAACTAGGAGTTGGACTGAACAACCATCCATGCAGGGATCAGGTCTTTTTCCTTAAGCCCTAATGCCCTAAATTTACTGCCTGTGTACACAGGCAAGCAGATTCCAAGAAGAAATAATTAATGTGAACATTTGTTTAGCTGAAAAAGTGCAGTCTCAATTTCAGTATATGCAGTATTCAGTAAAACAAAATAAAATGTAAAGTTGTGCATGCATACATGGGTCAACTTCTCTTGTCCAAAAACACACTTCTTCAAACAAGAGAAACCCGAGACCCACTTTCGTGAAAGTGCACTTTCGTGAAAATCAGTTTACTGAAGCACGGTACAATACGGATAAGGAAATATACCTTTTCCCCACTGTAGTGCGATCTCGGAGTTAGTATATATTAAGTAGTGGGGGGGGGGTTGCCTTTGCCGAACCTGACCTCATACAAGTGATTAGTGTTGTGTGTTTTTTTGTGAGAGTTTTTTTGTTTTCGATTAGTTGCTTTTTCGCAAAACTGCGTCGCCTAATTACGTTTTGTAAAAACGTAATTTCGAAGGGTCAAGGTAGACCCATATATCTATCTACACACACACACATACATAAAACAAAAATCTAGTGTTCATTGTATGCAACCCTCTAAAACCAAACAAGATAAGGTATTATGCTATTCATCTGTGATACACTTAACATACAACAAATGTTTTTTTTTTGGCTCATTTCAGACTATTCATCTCTATTTCAGCTGTCAGAAATTCTACAAAATAACATATTTCCCTTTTAAATACAACAGTCGTCAAAGGTGCTACAGACAGTGAACAAAATATTACTAATGTTCTTCCTACTAGTACAATGCTTACTGCTTGTATTGTGAAAGTGAACTAAAGCAGCCCATTGCTGACAATAGTAATTCTTCTGTCAGAGATCAAAGCTACAGTACCTTTCCTTTGGACCATCCCATCTTTTCCATCAACTTTTGCCCATACTTCGAGTCATCTTTGCTCCATGCATTATTCCTAGGATCTACAGACCACTTCTGTTTTCTACGAGCTTCAGAAGGGGAAGTCAGTCAGCAAGAAAAAAATATTAATTTTAGTATGCATTCCAACACTTATCTGTATCTTAAATCATTTTACTATGGAGATAAACTAACTTATAACAACCATTGTGTAAACTGAACAGTTTCATCACCTATTAGATCTAACCCATGTAAATGTGAAAATAAATATGGCCGAAAAAAATTAACAAATGCACACAAAGATCACATTCTACATGAGAAATGTTTTTCTGCTTCCCTTAGGCAAGAATCACTTTACCTAACCATGAAATTAGAACTAAACCATAACTACATTTTTTTTGCTGTGAACAAGCTTAAATGAAAAAAAAAAAAAAAAATAGGCATTGTTCGTATTTTTTTCCTTTCACCACCACCATTGACTTTGAGGAGCTGCTACAGCACCTTGACACTCATGTCGTTGGTGGTTCCCATGCATAGGATACCCCTCTGGTGTGACCCATACCTGGACAGTCCCCTCTTCCAAAAGAGCCCTTCACATGAAAATCCTCATTCCCTATGTGTGACCAATAGATGCAAGTATTCAGCCCTTCACATGAAAATCCTCATTCCCTATGTGTGACCAATAGATGCAAGTATTCTAATGGGTTAAAACTGTTGTTTCACTGAGTGGGTCAAGGCTGGGTGCAGAATCTGTAACTGTGTGGCTTGCAGTGGACTTTTTCATTTTAATTCCCAACTCACCGTGATATGCTGAGCAGATGTCATAAGATGGACTTTCAACTGTGCTATAAGGAAAAAATACCTGACCAATACAGTGAAGTGTCCCTAATCTACCCATCATCTCCCCGTTGTTAGTGCCTTCAGAGTTCTCAGGCTCCTAACTTAACCTGAAACATCTGGGTCACAGTTAGGGCTTTATCCTCGATACCAAGACGACAATATCAGTGTTCAGAGTTTTGATTTTTGATCGGACTTTTTGTTGCACTGAAAACAGCTATATTTCTCATTAAGGAAAAAAGTCCTTATTTCTCCATGACAGCTGTAAACCAAAATAGCAGTCTGCCACAAAAGCAGTTGGTTAATCATAGTGCACAGAACTTGAAACAGCATTCTTAATAGCTAAAACTTATAGCTGTGCTCATTGGCAAAAATGCTGTGGCCAACATCCTGTGCTTCCAGTACTGGGAAAAGAAAGAAAAGTACAGTTATGTACACTTACCATAAATGTAGATGTTCGAGTGTATTCACTGTTGCAGTCATTACATTTGGGTAATCCTGCTGGCAGGTTGCCCTCAGTCGGCCTGAATTCCAACGTCCTGGGTCCTGCATCGGCTGCTGTCGCCCCTTCCCTGACGTCAGGTCGTCAGTGGTATAGAAGATGTGGCCAACGCCATAGTTTTTCTTGCCCCAGATGTGAGGTGCCCCCTAAAAGGGTAGCCAAAAAAAAATTATATATGGGTCCATATGACTTGGTCGACTGTTCATTTGGTCGACAGTTCATTTGATCGACAAGCATTTTAGGTGGGGGGCTTTGCCCCCCACACCCCCCAATGTGGGGGGGCTGTGCCCCCCACACACCCCCTAACTATATATATCAACTCCAGGGTTGCACAACATTGGGGTAGGGGGCAAATGCTTGTCGACCAAATAAACAGTCGACCAAGTCATATGGACCCATATATATATATATATATATATATATAATATATAATTTTATATATATGTATACATACATATACATATACATATACATACATGCACCAATATAAACTTTACCTTCATCTACAAGCAAATACACCACATAGGTTCCATCAGAAGAAAAGGGGGATGGCAGGTGGATAACCTGGACTGCAACAGTGAATACACTCGAACATCTACATTTATGGTAGGTGTACACAACTGTATTATGTTCTTCGTGTTTCAGTGTTGTAGTCATTACATTTGGGTACAGTCCCAAAGCTATGGATGGGAGGCTGGAGCTAAACAGCATTAGGAGCGGCTATGAGGCCCTGCAGATCTGCAGTGGCAAAGCCTGCACTGGATTTAAAGTAGAGGGGCAGATGACAGTGCTTTATAAAAGGTGTACACTGAACTCCAAGTAGCAGCCTCTAAAATGTCCTTGGTTGGTACTCCCCTGAGAAAGGCTGCTGAAGTGGCTGAAGCTCTGGTTGAATGTGGCCTAATGCCCTTAGGCACTGGCTTGCCATGGTGTAAGTAGCAAAAACTAATGCAGTGGCCTATCCACTTTGAAATAGTCTGCTTTGAGATCGCCTTTCCTTGTGATCCTGCAGCACATGCCACTAGTAATTGCTCTGTCTTTCTGAAAACTTTGGTTCTGTCCAAGTAGAATCTAAGCTGTCTGTGTACGTCCAAAGAATGCAGAATTCTTTCCCCCTTGTTCTGTGGATTTGGATAAAAAGTTGGCAGATGAATAGTTTGGTCAAGAGCCACACTGGACACCACCTTAGGCATAAATGTTGGGTTTGTCCTCAGAGACCCTTTCTGTACAAAAAATGATGAAAGGTTCCACCGCCATGAGTGCCTGTAGCTCTGAAACTTGTCTTGCAGAAGTTATTGCTAGGAGCAGAGCTGTTTTCCAAGATAAAAACTTTATATCAGCAGTAGCCGCTGGCTCAAAAGGAGGCAAGGTGAGTTTTTCCAAGATGTAGTTGAGGTCCCAAGCAGGCACTGGTGATCTTCTTGGAGACCTTAAATTTTTGGCTCCTCTGAGGTACTGTTTTAATAAGGGATGAGAAAAGATTGGTGGCTCTGCATTGTAATGAGCCAAAATGGCAGAGGTATGAATTTTAATAGATGAAAAAGATAGGCCTTTGTCCAGCATCTCAGTTAAGTATTGCAAAATCTGAGGAATATTTGGCACAGCTGTATCAGTTCCTTGTGCCTGGTTCCAAGCACAGAATCCCTTCCATTTTCCAGCATAAGATTTTCTAGTACTAGACCTTCTGGCCTCCAAAATGACATCCATCACAGCTTTACTGAGAGGTGTGTTTTGTATGAATACATTATCTGCCATGCTGCCAGGTTTAAAGTCCTGAGTTGGCTGTGCAGGATCTGACTGTTTTGCTGGGACAGTAGATGAGGTATTTGAGGTAAGGTCCAAGCTGGGCAATGAGACAAGTTCTTTAGGATTGGAAACCAGTATTGGCGGGGCCACTCTGGGGCGATCAGTATAATTTTTGGCTCCTCTTGTCTGACCTTTACGAGTACCTTGGGCAGGAGAGGCAGTGAGGGAAAGGCATATACTGACAGGGCGTCCACTTTCCATGCTTGTCTGTGATAAGTCCCTGTGCAGAATCTTTTTAGTTGGTAGTTGTAAGGGGAGGCAAATAGGTCTATGTCCGGGCATACCCATTTCCTTGTTATCATGCTGAAGACTTGTGGATCCAGCTGCCACTCGTGGGGATCCATGAGGTTTCTGCTTAGTTAAGTCTGCCAGAGTATTTTTCCTTCCTGGCAGGAATTGTGCCTGCAGATGTACTTGGTACGTTAATGCTGTGTCCCACAAAGTCATGGCTAGTCTGCAAAGGGGGTAAAGAGTGTGTGCCCCCCTGCTTGTTTATATACCACACGACTGTGGTGTTGTCTGTCTTTATCAGTAGTTGTCCTGGATGAAGTAGGTCCTTGAAGGCTGTCAGGGCATTCTGAACAGCTAGCATCTCTTTTTGATTGAAATGTAGATGCATTTGGGTTGAGGACCACGTGCTCTGAATGCATCTTCCTGCCATGTGGGCCCCCCATGCATAATCTGATGCATCCGTTGTTAGTGTCTGTCTGGCTGGGGGTAATGTGAATGGCTGTCCCTTGTTTTGGTGACAAGCCTTTGCCCACCATCAAAACTCCTGTTGTAGGCAGGGAATAAGAGTAATAATTTTTTCCAGGCTGTGGCAATGTTGAGTCCAAACACTTTTTAGGTACCAATGAAGTTTCCTCATATGCAGTCTTGCATATGGAATTAGTAGGATGCCATGAAGCCCAGAGCCTGCAGAATTTTTCTTGCAGATAACTGGGCCTTTGTTGCCAACATTTTGAAATAGGTAGTCAGTTGCCTTTGTTTGTCTGGCGTGAGATAAGCCATCTGGGCAGTTGTATTTAAGCTTGCACCCAGGAATATTACCTCTTGAGAGGGTACTAGTTTTGATTTCTTTTCGTTGACTGTGTATCCTAGGCCTGGGATCTGCCTCTAGGGCATCTGGATCTGCCCCTTTGAGGTCTGTGACACAGGAAAGGACCAATTCTTTGTAGGCCAGTGTCTAGTAAACCTAGGTGGCTGTACTTGTAAAAAATCTTTGACAGTTTGCATAGATTTAGCTTTGTCCTCCATTTTCTTTAACACCTCCTCTGCCTTAACAGCAAACAAAGTATCATGCTGTAAAGGTGCATCTAATAATTTAACTTTGACATGATCAGGCAGACTTTGTTCCTTTAACCAAGCATGCCTCTTAATTACAGAACCCGTAACTGTGGCCCTGCAGGAGGCCTCCAAAGAATCAAAACCACATTGCAAAGTAGGCTTTCCAACTTGTTCAGCTGCAAGCAATAAATCCTGCATTTCCTTGTTTTCTGCACATTCAGAGTTTAATAACATTTTCTGTTTAAGCAATGCCATGACATGCTGCTGATATTTGAGCATATGAAACTGACAGTTTAAGGCCCTTGTAGCCAAGGTAGCAGATGTGTAAACCTTTTCTCCCCATCTATCCAATGCCCTATAATCTCTGTCAGAGGGGGTAGGGTTTTTTGCAGTGGAAACCTTAACTCCTTTGGGACCCTGTGAAATAGTTTCTGGGTCTGCAGCAGGGTTTTTAAAAAAGGAATTTATGAGAGTCAGGAACCCTGTAATATCTGTCAGGCTTAACAGGTGCTGGAGGTAAGGAGTCAGGGGTAAGACTAGACTCCGAAAACATATCATCTACACTATCTAACACAGGTGGAATGGCTAATGGCCTGTGTTGAGGAAGTAAAAGGAAATCCCTGAGCCTCTTTTTAGATTCTGAAAAATCTTGGCTCTCCCAGTGGAAATGCTCCCTCATGGTATGCAAGGTTTCCCCAAAAGATTAGTCATCTGGAGGAGAAGCTGAAGGAATAGATTCTTCAGCATCAGAATCCTCATAGGGGGGAAGAGAATATTCCTGATCAGAAGAAATAGAAACCTGATCTGAAGATTCACAGTCAGTCTCTTGCCTAGGCCTCTTATCAGGAGGGGGATGGGGACCCCTGACCATAGTAATTAAGTCTTCGGCTATTTTGAGCATTTGTTTTTTGGACATAGAGGCCTGTCCACATGGCTCTAGAGTTTGTTTCTTTGCTTTAGAAGGTGCTTTAGTCTTTGCCTTTGAAGCTGAGGTTGGCTTAATATAAAGATGTTTAGGTCTGAATACACCCTCAGAAGCCGGTGCCTGCTCAGCGGCTCCGGACCCATCTGAAGGAATAGTATCCGAGGCTCCAATACCTTGAGTTTCCAGGGGCATGGCCGACTCCACGTGGGAGTCGGTAGTGGACTGCGACAATAAGGTAGCGGGCATCAGGGGCTACGAAAGCGTCTCACTGAGAACCGGCGACTGGCTTAGGAGAAGCTTTGTCATTGGTTTTGGGCCTCGATTGTTTGTCTCTCTCCTTTTCTTTGCGTGTTTTCTGAACTCCGGTAGTCAGATGGCTATCCGACTACATTTGTGGATAATTAAATTGGCATCCAAAATAGTTTAAAGCAAAATCATACCGACACTTAATAGTGCGTTGGTTAAATCTAGCACAAAACCGACAACCAGCAACGTTGTTATCAGGGCCTAGGTAAGGAATACAGTAAGAATGAAAGTCCATATGAGATATTTGCTTTCCACAAGCAATACAATTATTAACTTTTTCTGACATCGGTCTGGAGCAATAGCAGGGGAGGAAGGGGTGTGTGCAAGAGGCACACAACACAGACTTTCCTGTTGGAGGATAATGAAACATCTGTGGATTGCTTCCTGAGGGTGGGCAGGGTGACTTGCCAATGTCAGATCTTAACAAGAGGCTTGGGGCAATTCACCCACTGCATACCCTATCAATGGGGTGCTAACAAGTGAGCAAGTGGGACTGTAAAACTGATGACAAATCTTTCAGCTATGGATATATATTACGCCATAAATTCAGCAATTTCCTGTACTTTAAAATAAAACTTTTAGTCTAGCATCCAGCACAAATGTTTTTTTTTTCTGTCTGAAAAGCCTTTACAAATAACATTTAAACATGTAAATGGGTTACCTTCGATCTAGCACCTAATCTACACAAAAGTTGCCTTAAAAGTGATCCAATAACATTTTCATCTAATGCTAGCCTGCACTAAACAGCTACAACTATGATAATATCATTTTTCGATCACTGGTGCTAGTCTTACAGATTTGTAACCGTGCATTTGGTTTTACCACAGTGGGATGGACTGTACAAGCTGGTGGTGTACTCTTTCAGTGATTTTTTCCCTTTTTTTTTCCCAATGTAGTTTGACTGTGGAGTTGGTATACAAAAGTCAGGGGTGTGGGAGTGCCTGGGAGCTTGCCTGCTGGCAAAAACAAACAAAAAAAAAAACAGATTTTTTTTTTTTTTTTTTAGTTTAGTTATGGTGCATTTAGACAAATGGTGTGTTACATCATTTTTGTTTCAATCGTGTAAAGATCGTGCATTTAGATCAACTTGACGTGTATGCATGTACACACACACACACACACACACACACACACACACACACACACACACACACACACACACACACACACAGATACATGAGTGCTTCCTACCATGGTGAAAACAGTCTTATTAAATTTTACTATTAGTTCAGTGGTGCAGGGTTCGATTACTTACACCTGAAGCAAAAGATGCTTTATGCCAAGCCAAACGCATGATCATATATTTACACAGAAATACATACACCACAAGTACGTAATGTGTGCAAGTCTAGGCTTTACAGAAACACACACACTATTATTTATCTGGGTGTTTATATATTAGCCACTCTGTAGTGCAAACACTGGCTCTAGAAGCTAATCATTGTTGATATGACACCCTAAATAAGAAAAAAGAAGGTTGATGCTGATACATCTTATCTTTATACATGCACACACGTGTGCACCTATACACACACACACACACACACACACACACATATATATATAAAATATAAATACTATATTTTATATACTATATTATACAAGTACAGCAAGGAGTGTGGGGGGCTCCCCCCACAAAAACACTTGCTGTTAGTTTACTCTGTTCTGGAGTAATCCCTGGAACTTGCACAGAAGGTTGTCATTCTGAATGCAATCGAATGATCTGTAGGGTGTCCGGACACTGTACATTTGATACAGCGTCCTGAACCTGCATATATATATATATATATATATATATATATATATATATATAGATATATTATATATATATATATATATAATATATATACATACATATATATACATACACATATATATATATATATATATATATATATATATAGATATATATATATATACACACACACACACACACACATACACACACACACACAAGCAAATGCTATTTACACATATATAAATACTATATCTCCACACAATATATGCATGTTCATTTAATATTTAATGTTCAGTAATTTTTGCCTGTGCTCTCTATGGATTGTCGTTCACCCTCCTACCTAACTGGACCACATGTTCTCCCATAACCAGGGTGAGGGTCAAACAACCACTTGGGTGGTTTAAGATTTTTGCTGTAAGCCCTACCACTACATCTGGCAAAATGCTGGGGAGGGGACACAGAATGAGCCGACCGTGGAGACAATCCTCTCACTTCTTCAAAGGGCATTCTTTCCAAGTACCTGTCTCTCCCCCCAAAAGAACTTGGTAGTTTCCATGGTATACCCCAGGGAAATTCACACAGTCTTATGTGCCCCCATATTAGCAACTTTCTACGAACCCAGGAGAGCGGACTGGCTAAGACCCCTCACTCCTCACTCTCCCTGCCTGGTTCCTTCAGTGCCAGGACCACTACATCAATCAGTCACCTGGGATGCTGCTAGAGATCCAAACCTCTAAGCCATGGAGCCAGAACACATCTGGTCATTATGTATGCATATACAGAACTTAATATATAACTAAACAAATTAAATTAAGTTTTTATTTTGCACTATATGAATCATTTCATGTGCCGTCCCCATTTGCTCATGGGTACAACTTGGCTAGGCTTGTAAGGGCCCTAGGGCCATTAGCCTAGTAACCTCCTATGATCCTATGTAAACAACAAACAATAAAAATGGCTATTCCAGGCAATCCTATGCTACTCAAAGATGTGAAAAGACATGACCCCAACAGAATAGCATCACCCAGGATTACAGTTAAATGATAACCGATTTGTACTGTAAGAAGCAGTCTACATGTATGAACCACGGGAGACGGCACTACTATAACAGAAAGTTCACACTGTGGATTCCACAGACAAAATGCGAACACACTGTGTATGAAACAACAACCCAAATGACTGCAACTATCACCTGAACACAGTTAAATGGCTGTGGCTCTTGTCTTTCAGGGGCAGTCTGTGCACTATATGTATACGGAAAATAAGCCAATCATAGCCAAACATCACATGCATCCTCAATGTGCTCTCACAAAAGGAATACAAGAGGCTGACATCAAGTGAAGCAGTTACAACAGAGGGTGGCAGTAGATACTAGATGGTTGTAATGAACATGGACTGAGGAATGACAAGGTTGTACCAATGATGGGAGAGGGACAGCATTTCAGAGATTGGAAATATAAGAACTGACCTTTCCTCCTCAAAGAGTGTGTGTGCATGATTTTGTGTACATGTCTTCCTTTGTGCAAGAATGAGGCAATGAATACAGCAACAGAAAAGTGAAGAGCATTACATTACGGTTTCAATTTTCTAATTTCGCATGAATCTCCATCTTATTAGCCACTAATAAATATGTGCCTTGTCTTGTAGATATATATATATACATATATATATACATATACATATACACACACACAAACACACACACACACACACACACACATATATGAAAAGTAATGGATGGAGCCACTATCAAAAGCATTAATTTGAATTTTTCCTTACCGTTAATAACCTCTAATTTTCTTGCCCATTATGTAGGACTTCATCCTCCACCACATAATTACTGATATGCTTGGTTGGATCTCAGCGCTGCAGTACCAGTTCCTCTCCACAGAGGGGCAGTGGT
>NC_056729.1:1165955901-1166023401 GCF_019279795.1 Protopterus annectens | reverse complement strand
GATGATCTGTTTCCCATTTCTTCCTGTCCTTTGCATCTTGCTCTGTCACACCAACCACCTGCATGTCCTCTCTCACCACATCCATAAACCTTATCTTAGGCCTTCCTCTTTTCCTCTTACCTGGCAGCTCCATCCTTAGCATCCTTTTCCCAATATACCCATCATCCCTCTTCAGCACATGTCCAAACCAACGCAATCTCGCCTCCCTGAATTTGTCTCCAAACCGTCCAACCTGAGCTGACCCTCTAATATACTGATTCCTAATCCTGTCCATCCTTGTCACACCCACTGCAAATCTTAAAATCTTTAACTTTGCCAATTCCAGCTCTGACTCCTGCCTTTTTTTCAATGCCACCGTCTCCTACCCATACTACATAGCTGGTCTCACTACCCTCTTGTAGACCTTCCCTTTCACTCTTACTGGTACTAGTCTGTCACAAATCACTCCTGACACACTTCTCCACCCATTCCACCCTGCCTGTACTCTCTTCTTCACCTCTCTTCCACACTCACCATTACTCTGAACCGTTGATCCCAAGTACTTAAACTCGACCTTCGCCAACTCTACTCCCTGCATCCTCACCATTCTTTTATCCTCCCTCTCATTCACACACACATATTCTGTCTTAGTCCTGCTGACCTTCATTCCTTTCCTCTCTAGTGCATATCTCCATCTCTCCAGGGTCTCCTCAACTGATCCCTACTCTCACTACAGATCACAATGTCATCTGCAATCATCATAGTCCATGGGGCCTCCTGTCTGATCTCGTCTGTCAACCTGTCCATCACCATTGCAAATAAGAAAGGGCTCAGAGCTGATCCATGATGTAATCCCACGTCCACCTTAAACGGATCTGTCACTCCCACTGCAAACGTCACCACTGTCGCACTACCCTCGTACATATCATGTACCACTCTTACATACTTCTCTGCCACTCCTGACTTCCTCATACAATACAAAAACTCCTCTCTGGCACACTATCATATGCTTTCTCCAAGTCCACAAAGACATAATGCAACTCCTTCTGACCTTCCCTATATTTCTCCATCAACAGTCTCAGAGCAAACATCGCATCTGTAGTGCTCTTTCCCGGCATGAAACCATACTGCTGATCCCTAATCATCACCTCCCTTCTTAACCTAGCTTCCACTACTCTTTCCCATAACTTCAAGCTGTGACTGATTAGTTTTATCCCAACTCTGCATATCACCCTTTTTCTTAAAAATAGGTACCAAAACACTTTCTCCACTCCTCAGGCATCCTCTGACTTTCCAAGAGTTCATTAAACAATCTGGTTAAGAAATGCACTGCCATTTCTTCTAAGCACTTCCATGCTTCCACTGGTATGTCATCTGGACCAACAGCCTTTCCATTCTTCATCCTCTTCATAGCTGTCCGTACTTCCTCCTTGCTAATCTGTTTCACTTCCTGATTCACTATCCCCACATCATCCAACCTTCTCTCTTTCTCATTCTATTCATTCATCAGCCCCTCAAAGTACACTTTCCATCTGCTCAACACATTCTCCTTGCTTGTGAGTACGTTTCCCTCACTATCCTTTATCACCCTTACCTGCTGCACCTTTCCCAGCTCAGTCCCTCTGTCTAGCCAATCGGTACAGGTTCTTTTCTCCCTCTTTAGTGTTCAACCTTTCATACAACTCTCCATATGCCTTATCCTTAGCCTTCGCCACCTCTCTTTGTCATGGTCCTCATCTCCTTATACTCCTGTCTACTTTCTTCATCTCTCTGACAATCCCACATCTTCTTCGCCAGCCTCTTCCTCTGTATACTCTCCTGTACTTCCTCATTCCACCACCAGTTCTCCTTGTTCTTCTTCCTCTGTCCAGATGTCACACCAAGGACCTTTCTAGCGGTCTCCCTTACCATCTCTGCTGTAGTTACCCAGATATTCGGTAACTCTTCACTGCTCCCCAGTGCCTGTTTTAACCCTTCCTTGAACTCCAGCTCACAAATCACCCTTTTTCAACTTCCACCATTTGATCCTAGGCACTGCTCTCACACTTGTCCTCCTCTTCTTGATCACAAACATCATCCTACAGACCACCATTCTATGCTGCCTAACTACACTTGCCCCTGTCACCACTTTACAGTCTGCAATCTCCTTCAGACTGACCCTCCTTTCAGTGAAATGATATAGACTCTAAAAATACCACCATCTGCAAATATATCCAGCTTTTCTTGACTACCATACCAATTATATCCTTGACATGAGTCCCTTATTTTCTTTGCCAATGGTTCTAAATATAATGCAAACAACAAATGAAGAGGACACCTCTGTGCGGTTCCTCTGCTCAAGCAGACATTATCAGAGAGGACCCTAGCCACTTTAATTTTCACCTTCATTCCCTCATATATCCTCCTAATTAACCTTACAGTTTTATCTGGGAATGTAAATGCTTCCATTGCCCTGCTATAAAGTCCCAGCTTACTCTGTCAAATGTTTTCTCTGCATCAAGACCCACCAACAACTGTAGTATTTTTGTACATTCTGCTTCTTTCTAGATCATCAATGTTCTGTTAATGCTGTCAAATGTTTGCCTCCCCTCCACAAAACTACAGTGATCCATATCCATCAGTTTTGGCATAACTTTTGACATTCTTTCAGCCATTATAGACAAACACTTTATAATCATGGTTCAGTATTGAAACGGGCCTGTATGAAGCTGGATCTGATGGATCTTTACTCTTTTTATGTTGGTACTTCTGCTCCTCTTAAAATACTGTTAAACAAAACCTTCCAGATGTCTAGAAGTTTTTTTTGCTCCTAGCTTCTAGCTTCCAAACGTCCACAGGAATATCATCTATTCCTGGGAACTTTCCTGTAGCTTGGTCATACATTACCATTTTTATCTCATCCCTTTCTATTTTAACTATTAGTAATTGAGCTTCATGAGCTTGGCATACTTAATTCTTCCATAAACATTTCCATTTGCACCCTTTCTTGATTTCCATGTTTCTCTGCTTTATACAAACTTTCATAGAATTTCTGAAATATTTCTAATACCTTTAGAGGATCTTGTTACCTTCCTTGTTATAGATTCCCTAAGCGTAGCGACAGCCCTTTCTTTCTGTTGTCCGAGTCATGCTACAAGTTTTTGTGTGCTAGAGTTATCAAAAAAACAGTTGCTTAACAGAAATCTTTCAAAACTCATGCATAAAAACTCATGCATATTATCAAGGTAATCCCTTATTTTGTTTAGTTTATCTTCTTGTTCTGTGAGATTACGCCTATTTTGCAGTACAAGTCCCATTTAATAATTCTTGTTACTTCTTAATTATATCTCACTTTCTTTTATTTCCACCCTATTTTTAAATGCCGCTTTAATTTTATCCCACTCCACAGCTATATTTTCATAGAAAATTATGTCTTCTCCAATAGCTTCTGCATACTTTTCACTATCCATTCCTTAAATTCCTCTCTTTTCAACAGGTAGGTGGGAAAGCACCAGCGTCTCATTTTTTATTTCAGTTATTATTGCCGCACGATCTGAAGTAGTTACTGGATGCATATCAAGCCCTTCAATTGCATCATATGTTCCTATGAAATGCAAATTCTGTCTAGCCTAGCCCAGTTTTTGTATCTTGGGGAACAATATGTAAATTCACTCTTAGTACTGAATTCACATCTTCCATGCCAGATATATTCATAAATATCTACAAAAGTCTACCCTCCTTTGTTATACTTTCCATTCTGGGAACCCAGACATCTTCACTGCTGCAAATCAGATTCCAGTCCCCACCTATAAGTAATACTGCTTGTTGAAAGCTGATTATTTCCCTCAGAAGTTTAAGCTCCATTAGAGCTGTTTTAGGTGGAATATAAATATGTGCCACTGTAATCCTTCTGCCTTGCCAGTAGTCCCTTAGTACCACAAATCTACCATTATCTTTTTTATCCTCTATCACTCCTCTTCTTGCAAATAATGTAAGCACTCCTTTTTCCTTTGTCCCAGCAATCCTGCTGAATAACCATCCTGAAAACCTTTATCAAATCCACATGTACACTTCTTTCCAAGTTTGTCTCTCGTAGCATAGCTATTTGAACTCTACATTTTTAATATAGTTCATTACTCTTCTTTTTTTGTATTTATTTGTGAGGTCATTCACATTTAAAGACATTACAGAAAGCATCAGTGTATTAAAAAGGTTATTATTCCCACCTTTTACATAGAACAGCTTTTTTTTTTTTGTTAAAGGTCTGGTTCCAGCTTTTGTGTTACATGCATACACTGTCTGGCAGGATGAACTTTTATACAGTTGTTTCTTGTCATATCCATTTGAGCCTATGTCCCAGCTTACAAAATGTTTTTATTGAAAGCCCTCAAAAAAAAAAACTAATAGCCACCTAAAACCTATTAACTTAATACTAACACACAAAACTATGTACATCTTCAAATATTGAAGTTTTATCCTCCTAATAGGAACAAATGTCCCAAACTGACAGCCACGCTCACATACTTGAGTTCACCTAATAGAAAGGTTGTCCATGCTAAGACATGTGGTGCAACTTGGGCTTCTACTAAGTGCTGTCTGGTTTTGTGTTATCTTTATAGTTGTCCCAACTGGATAAACACCTGAATGCTTTCAGAGAACATTATCTCCTAGCCAATTTCTTTTTTTCAGATTGTCTCCATGCAGATATGAGGACCAGTTACAAATTTGCTACCAATCATAAAATTGCTATATAAAAGCCTTATAATATTCATTATTTTTCAATATGCAATATTATTGTTCATTGACTTGCTTGCTCTTTAAAACTTATCACTAGATCAAGATAAGGGCTTTAATCCATTCATTCTCCAATGCAAGAATGAGAAAAGGCACATTATTTTCCTTTTGTCATGCTCTTTTAACCAAACTTTTCTTGTTTTATATTGCAGTGCTTACATTTCTTAAAACTGAACAAGGAGAAGGAGAGAAGGAAGAAAAAAAAAACACGAGCACCTGTTTACAATAGTATCCCCATCACACTTAAAAATAACTGAGAAAACATTACAGCATGAAAAGAAAACTATGCACTATAAAAATAGCACTGTTGAGAAAAAAATGTTCATTTTACTTACAGTTAACTTTCTCCCTCCTCTTTCCCTTCCCTAAGTATTCTTCCTAACATTAATGACATGAAGTAGGGAATATGCTTTAGAGTCTTCCACAAGTCCAGCAAAGTCCAATATCTCCAAATGTTCTTATTCTATCATATTTCTCAAATATGGTTATTGCTTTGTAATCCCACATTTATCAATTTCCAAGTTACTTGTTTTATTTCTTTTCATCTCCATCTCCCAAATCCTCTCTGCTTCATTTTCAACATACTGTCGATTCTTCTAGTCAACTCTCATGTGTCCTTCCTTCTCTCTGGCATTTTCTATTGAAAGATTGTAAAAGGTTTCACTGGCACAGTCTCTCTGTGGTCTTTATAACCAGAAGAACATGAAGCAGAATCTCCTTCAGTTTCTTATTGGACAAACTTTTGTATTCCTTCCTTAGCATATACTTCATCAAAAATGATTTTGTCCCTCCAGGAAGAATATTTTGAAGATAGCTGGGGTCAGCACTTTGATCTCATTCCTCCTTCTTGACATTCCCTGAATAGTGGAATAAATTTACTCCTCTTCTGCCTGGTCTACGAGTAGTCTTTCTCCACAAACACTCTGCTGCCTCCCACTTTTAGTACTTTGTCCTTTCAATTAATAGCACCTGCTGTGTCCTTTCAATTAATAGCACCTGCTGTGGAATACCAGTCCAGTTGCTCATCTGTGCTTTCATAAAATGAATACAGACTGTTCTGTGGTACAACTGAAAATATCAGGTTTTTCCTAGTGCAGTGTCCTCTAATTCTATTATTTTTTGAAACATCTCTTCTTGAGCAGTCCGTCTTTTCTTTATTTCGACCTCTAATTTTTGCAGTTATATCACCTCATCTGAATATCTGTATAAGGCTTCTTCAATTTTTTTCCAGCCTTGAGGTTGATATACTCCATCAGAATTGTTTATTTTAACCAGTTCTTTGTGCAGTTGTCTTGTACTTTCTTGTAGGTTACCGGAAGTCATGACTGGAGCTTACAGTGCTTTTTGCTTAACAGCTACAGTACTTTTCCCAGTCAGTGTTTTTTCCTGACCCTTTGTAGCGGATTTTATTTCAGGTCCTCTGTATTTCTTTCTTCCTGGCATCCAGACAATGCACTTACTAGCCAGTTACTAAAACTCACTCAAAAACACAAGTCCACTGGTTTTCTCTAATGAGTTTCTGTTTTCACACTGGGAAAATTAAGCTGTTACTCAATGCACAGCAATCTTGTAAGTCCAGAATATCATTTGGTCTTGATAATGTGCAAAAGTAATATTTAAACAGGAAAGCTGCAGTACCAAGAAAACAATCTGGGACAGGATGAAGGATAAACAATAAAACAAACAAATGAGAACAAAACTTAGTAAGGAATACTTTTAGAAGACTAAAATTAACACTAAAAAACAGCATAGGCATCTAGGAACCAAGTCTAAGCTATAAACCTATTTGCTCTTCCTGTTCTAACTTAAAGTTTTGGGTGACTAGCCTCAAACAGTATTGATCAGTTGGATACGAAAACAACAAATGCTTCACACTTAAATGAAATACAAAAATCAGTGCATACCAAGATTACATATTCCTTATTCTGAAGGAGATAAGGTTCTCCTTGAAATTGATCATAAGTCTAGATCTGCAATCACTGGACTGCATATATACGTGCGGACTTCAAGAAATCCAAACATGAGGAGAACAAATATAAGTTGACTTCTCTGCTTAGTTTAGCCAAAGCTTATCGGTGTTAAGGGGGTATGGAAATAAAACCACAAGTAGATAAACAGGCAGCAGCTGAATGTGACAAAAACAAAAGAAATAATATAAAGAGAAGGATCAGATGAGAAGGCAAGAAATGTGGAAAAGACATATATAGCTGCATAAACATAGCTACAAGTACAGAAAAGTCATGGAACAACCTCATGTCGATCAGAATCTAATGCAAGAATGGTTAAGGAGAGGTGACTTTAAAACCAAAAGATGAAATGTTAATATTGGCAGTGGTCCACTGAACATGCCGGAGAAACAGACAAATGCAGGTTCTGTAAACAGAACTGGAAGCAGTCACACATCTTGTTGCAACGTGTGATTTAATAGCAGAGGGCCTGTATACTGAACACAATGTGACAAGGCTGTCACACAGGGATTGTACAAACATTATAATACTGAAGTAGCAGAGAAGCATTGGAAATATAAGCCACAAAGTACTATAATGATGAAGTTTATATCACATGGGATCACCCATTACCAGCAGTTCAAAAAAACAGATGTGAGTAAACCAGACACAGTAGTCCATGAAAATAAGACAAGAGGTAGCAGCATTGATCAATGAAATTTCTACACCCAGTGATTACAGACACACAAAGTCATAAAATACCAGGATTTGCAAGCAGAAATGAAAGCAATGTGGAAGAAGGATATCCAGACAGTTCCAATAGTAGGAGAAGCAATGGGTCTCATAAAAAAGAATTTACAGTCGTACTTACATATTTTACTGATGGATGTAAATCCCCATGAACTCCAGAAGCAGGCAGTTCTGGGTACATTGCAGATGCTTAGAACAGCACTTTTGGCCAACATCAAAGACTGAAACAATACTAATTTCATGAACTTTAATCATACTTTGACTAAGGAATGGGGTCCATTCCCATCATGGTACTAGAAACACAAAAGACTAGGGGAAATTAAACTGGGAAATGCACATAAACTCGTATGAATTACAAGAGCAGGCAATTCTGAGCACAATGTAGGTGCTGAGAAGAGCACTCATGACTAACATCAAATACCGAAACATTACCAATTTCATGAATTCTAATTGCACCTGGCTTAGAAATGAGATCCATTCCAGTCATGGTACTAGAAACCTAGAACACATGAAGAAACCAAACCGGGTTAAGTACTAGACAAGGGAAGCAAGTGCAGGCAGCAAAGCTGCTTCATATATGCAAACATTTTTCACATCACCAGAAGATTATAGCGTTCCTCCAACTTGAACCACAACAACAAATCTACTGTCAGGCAACACTAAAAATACACTCACTTCCCTTTTGATGATGACTCCAGTAGTTACAAAGTTGACGTAAAATATCACAGTATTCCATAAAAAACAATTTATTTAGGATTTAGTGCTTTCATCCACTAAGTGAGGACTGTCAGAATCATTTAACCTCACTCCACAAGTTAGTTAAATATACAAGTTCATCCAATAAAAACAATCCAATGCAGATACAATTATCCCCTTAAAGTCACATCTCAAATATATGTAAACTGTAATAAAATACTAAATAAAATACCAGCATATATTATATCCGTTTCGTTACATGCATCTAACAATATATAAAAAAATATTGAGTTCACTTCCAAGTAAATTAGCACTTACAAATATTATTCTTGAATACTGTGATTGATTTACATTACATATTATAAAACCATAATTATTTCTTTTATTGCCTAAGCTCCAATACTGGATTAATAGGAATGCTGTCATTAATCCTCAGATATCTAGCAGCATTTAATAAAAGCTGCCATCTAACCTCTTTCTCCCCCAACAGTGCCTTTATATTTCCCCCTTTATGATTTTCAGTCAAATTTTCTAATATTGCAAATTTAAAGGTAGTACATGAGGGGTTTACTTCCAAGTGTCTATTCAGGGCATTATTCTTATCCTTTTTTTTATTAATATGGTATAAATGCTCATATATCCGTTTTTTTCAAAGATCTGTTAGTCTTACCAACGTAAACTCACAGACAATTGCTGCACTTAGCCACATAGACCACATGTTTAGTGTTGCAATTCCCTTTCTTAAAATAAACCTTAAAATTGTTCAAGGTTAGGGACTCCACTTCTAATATAGCACCACACTGATTGCAACCACATTTTTTAGTACAAGTTCTCCCCATAATTTGTCCATTACTCCTTATGATCTTAAATCTTTTGTAGCTTCGGTCTGTTGGGGACAACTGAACTGACCCATCCCTATACCTAAAATAGGCTTATACTACCTGCCCCACTAATTTTTCACATACCGGGTCACATCTTTAATCATCTCATTTGGCTATCCTCTACTAGCAAACATGCTACCTATATACTCTATCGCTTTTACCATGTCATCATACACAGATGTCATTTGAGCTGCCCTGATGCATTATCCTTTTAAGATACTTTTTTTCTACCAATATGGATGACAGTTGGAGAATTCGAGATACGAGTTGCTGAAGGTTGTCTTCATAAATATCCTGATTAAATTCATTGTCCGAGTGGGAAAACTAGTATTGTTCAAATAAGAGATAAATTCATTTATCTTTTTACTAGTGCCTTCCCACAATATAAAAATATCATCCAAAAAGCGGACGTAGCACTTGATGTGCCTATAATATGTACTTTGAAAAATTAATTGGTCTTCCCAGTCAAGGAGCACCAAATTGGCAAATATAGGGGCACAAACTGTGCCCATGGCAACCCCTCTAGTCTGCCTATAATATTCTCCTTCATAATATATTAATATGTTATCAAGTATCAAAGAAATCAATTTACACAATAAACTTACTTTCTCCCATTCAAAACCAGCATACTTATTAATACTGTTCTTAAATCCCTCTAAACCTTCCTCCTTACGGATACATGAAAAAAAGGTCAATGACATCAATTATCAAAAATAACAGGTCCTTGTTCCCCACATCAGGTACCAGACAGCTCAAAAAAATCCCACGAATCTTTAATAATATGAAGTACATTATTGTATATATGTTTCAGCCATCGAGCAATAACCACACACAATGGAAAGGTCTTAGATTTACTGCCCAAAATAATCGGACGGAAAGGAAGATCAAAAACGTCCTTGTGTATTTTCGGTATTCCCAGTATGGTGGCTAATGTGGGATACTCTACTTTAAGAAATTTATATAATTCTTCAGTTATTCTGTTGTCCAATAAAAATTCGTCCAGGTGTAAATCAATCCAACGGTGGCCAATATTTACCTCATTTTTATAAATTGTTTTGTCAGTGTCCCAAAACAATTTCTAAAAAGGAAGTAAATATTGCCCGCCAGATATCATTTGTCCCTCCATGTATATTTACAAGGAGTCTATCTTTTAGGCTTTTAACTGCCTTTAATATGGCTTGACCTACATTCTCCAACGTCAAACCAGAGAGATTCTGTCCACATTACCTCAAATAACAGTATACCTCCCAAGCCTTTGCCCATTTCTTCAACTTTGTCTCTTTTCCTCAACTCTGCCTCCAACTTCAGTCCTTTTCATATTCTGTTTGACTATATTTCATATATTGTCTTCCAGTATCTCTGCTACTGCCAGTGAAACGTTCACAGGTTTCCTATAAACATTTCTACCCTCAGCACTTTCTTGTATGCTCCTTATCTCTCTCTCACAATTGTCACTATGGTATCCGCCTCATCTCCCCTTTCTCACAGTTGTCACTCTTGTATCTTCCTCATCTTCCTTTGTCACAATTGTCACTCTCTTGTATCCTCATCTCCATTTTTCACAGTCATCCTTCCTTGTACAAAGAATTTCTATTATAATCTAATGTTCTCCCACCAACAAGCAGCGTATAAGTCTGCTTTTCTAACTCCAGACAAAATACGTTTCTTTAACTGAATCCTGCACCAATTTGCACAGAATTAACTAACTTCAGTAAGCACACAGGGTGCCGGCATTTACCTACAGGGGAAAACAGTACAGAACGTATCCTGATGTTTTAGTTAGAATATATCTCTTTTCTAAATAATGCATAAAACTATCATGCTATCAAAACACTTACACAACATGCAAAATGAAAATATTATACAAACGTTGTATGAAAGAGTCTTGATGGTGAAATATTTCACAGATCCTTAAAAATGTTCAGTCTGTGCATCTATAACCATACTAATGAGGTATCCCTTGAAAGGGAAGCACATAAGGAACAATATTATTTTCTATAGCCTTAGGTCTGCAGAACTGTACACAGTGCAGCCCAAAATAAGCAAACTGGCAGAGCAATTATAGAACAAAAGCAAACCTCGACTTCTGATCAAAATGGAAAAACTGAACACCTTTTACAAAAATATGCATAAACTAAACAGAAACCTCTCTTAAGCTTTAGAGTAGATCTTGTATTAGAAACCTAACATCCCTAACTCTACACTATGTAATAATAAGTTAATCCCCAAAATGAAACAAAAGAAAATCCTAAAACTAATGGGATATATTTATTTATTAATAAATATTAAGTTAGGAATCGGAGAAATTATCAGAGATTTGGGATGCATGGCTAGGCTTAAAAAGGCACTTGTGGACATTAGCCTTGTAAACACCTATAAACCTATGAATCTTATCACTATTAAACTCTATTACGACATGCTAACAGTGACCCAAGACTGGAAATTAACACAAGATGCATATAATTTCTAAAATAACCTTTGCTTCTGCCAAAACATTTAACTTACCAGGAAGCACAAAATAGCATTTGCTGATTTCAAACCTGTACTGAAGCTCTCAATAGTCTAAAGTTCTTTTTCTCAATTAAATTGCTGGTGAAACACTCCTGTCCCAAAACGAACATATATTCTGCACCAAAAGAAGTCCTATGACAGACATTTGGACACCTGCTGAAGATATTCCAATGGCTATGGACAGAGAGCAACTTACAAGATCTAGATTAGTTGATCTCGGATAAAGTTTTTCGAGATAGTTAACCATTCCTTCTCCATCTAGCCTTCCTATCCCATGAAATTAGTAGCAGAGTTTCAAAATGGCTTCTTAATTTTCTTTCAAAGCAGACATTCAGTCTGAATGTATTCTCCTACTGCTTCATCCAGTGCCCCACTATTAGCAGGAGTTCATCAAGGATCAGTACTACCCCCTTAATTTTCTTTATTTACATCTAATGTTAGACTATCGACACCAATAAAACTTCTAAGCATTCTCTGTGCTGGCATGATCATCTACAAACTGCACTCATTCATCCAGAACAATTGCCAATACAACTACATGAAGAAATCTCGAGTGTTTCCCCAACCAAAACAGACCAGGTTACCTCCCAGTGCACTAGCTGGAAAATCCTCTGACCTCGATGTAAAAACAAGTGCTTACTAGAGTGTAAAAATGCACTACTTTATCCAACAGCTAGCTAGATAATTAATTCAGATCAAGTAAATCAGTAGAACAGACAAGGAGAGGCAAAATGTACTTTTTCAATGTAAACACAAAGAAAGGCAAATAAATAATTCAATATATCAACCAGCAGTGTAGAAAGAGAAGAGCTTATTAAGCTAAATTTACAGTCGTGTTGGCAGCTTAAAATCACCAGGTTTAAAAAGCAGATCAACAAATGGGAGGGTAGGTAAGAAAAACAGCAGGGAATCATCAATAGTGCTTTAGTTTATGCAGTCTTGAAATCTTTTCAGCAAAAAAACAAAGGACCAGAAATTCACTGTGAATTGAAATATCACTCAAGAGACAATTGACCAATGAAACAACATGAAATGTGCAGTATAGATAATTTAAGTGACTATCTCCCATATAGAACAAAAACACCAGGCCAAGCAGATTTCTTAAAACGGAAAACGAAATGCATCAGGTAAAACAGAAAGCAACTCTATCAGTCACAGACAAAAAAAATATATAGGTTTACTTTCTTCACCCAGCAGGGAATCATCATTGGTGTTTTAGTTTTTGCAGGCTTGATCCAAATCTAAACTTCCAAATTCATATTCAAAATACCAAAGTAAATATATAAAACTCTTTTCTGGACATAGAAAATTTTACACAGAAATGGGGGTCCAAATGGAGAGATGAAAAAGAAAATTTTACACATAAACAGGGGTCAGAATGGAGAGATGAAAAGTCCGCAAGCTAAGGTGAGTCATAGTGCTGAAACTGAATTCATCCTCAAGTCTTGTTGAGTACCTTCACAAGGTGGAGCCTGTTTTTCACAAAATCTCACCAAGGCGACACTGATATGCAGACTGTATTTATATAGTAAACATCATGGACAGAAGTAGGTCAAAAACTAAACAAGATAGCCGGGTACACAAGACCCAGGATAAAAAAAGTGCCCAATCCAGGTAGGCGCACTGGTGCCAGGACTGGAAAAAAATGACGGTGTAGAATCCTCAAAATAAAGAAACTTTCCTACAATGGGGCCAGGCCAAGGGGGAAGTAGCAGTCTATAGAAATCACAAAAACTGACAGGCCAAAGAATAACCATAAAGACAACAGAGTGGACTATTGAGGATAAGAAAGAAATTATGTATTGTTACTATTATCCAGAAAGCCCAGAATTTCCAGACAGAAGAAATACAAAAAGATTAAGAGAGAAGTTAGAGGAAAGAAAAATACTTCAAGGAAATACTGTCAGAAGCCTAAAATAAAAATTTGGGGTCATTAATACATGCATGAGGGAATAAGTCCCCAAAATAAGAAAAACAGGAAGATCAGGAGACATATGAAGAAGAAATACGGACATGGGAAAGAAAGAGATTTAATATGGTGTAATATCTATGCAAAGGAGAAAGCCAAGCTAATCAATACAAAAAGAACAGCACCAAAGATATTTGGAGAGAAATACAGGCAAAGGAATCCAGACATAGTAAACTAAACAATACAAAAAATAAGTAGAAAAGGGCATCAATAATGGAGAAGTTAAAGAAATAGAACCGGAGGTCATGAAGTACCTCCAAAGTGAAGGATTCAGTGTAGAAAATCTAATTCAGAAAGCACCTAAAAGGACAGAGCAATAGGACTCCAAATTAATAGGAAGCGATTGGGCAGGCGCCATATGAAGATATTTTGTAGTGTTCCACAGAAAACCAGTATAAACATTCTCAAAGCTGGACAGCAACGGAATGTGGAAACTCTGACACAGTTGTTGAGGAGTGATAGGCCAGTGAGTTCTCATACCACAGAACAACAGATGGCACGGGATGAAATTGAAGAGTATGTGCCAAAGGAAGATGCAACAGAACTTTCTATAGAATGCCCACAGGAAATGGAAAACAAAAATAGGTGTGCCCTCCGTCTAGAACAAACCGAGCAAGAGAAGAGTTGCTTGACTTAGAGATAGACATATTAAAATCAATGAAAGAAATGGACTGCAGAAGGTCAATAAAACCCAAAAAGTCAGAAGTTTGATAAAACAAATGAATACAGTAATTAGGACTGTCCACAGAGATTCATGTGATATAACAGAAGTAAACAGAATATATATTACTGTGCATCTACATTAATATCTGATAAAGTTCTACCACAACAACACAGGGTAGTGAGGGAGAGAAAGGGGACAAATCCAAATAAAGAAAACTATAAAACAACTAAGACAAGAAGTGTCACTATTAGAAAAGTATAGAAGAGGGAACAGATCAACAAAAATACTCAGAAAGATAGAAGTGATACAAACAATGTGGAATATTAGAACAGATCAGGATCCATCATGCACTATCGCAAATAAACTAAAAATCTTAGCGCAGGTGGAAAAACTTAGAAGATACGTAGAAAAATATAAAGGAAAAGTGCAAAATAAGCAATTTATTGATGACCTAAAAATGTTTTAGAGAGAATTGGGAAATAAGGTAAAAGAAATTAAAAGACCACAGCATCTATGAAGATCCTTGCTAAATGGATAGAAGAAGTAAAAGAAAAAATAAGAAATTTAAAGGTATAGGATTTGAAATGGGATACATATACATATATATATTTTTTTTAATTCTTTGTTTTCTGAGCTATTTTAACACATCAAAATCACTCAGTGCTTTTTAATGTTTTTCCACAAATGGCAGCTAGTGGGGATTAACATAATCAATGAGATCTCGTTTTTCTTCAAACTTTTCTCTTTCCCATAATCCATTTCAAGTCTGTTTTATACGAGTCATGCTACACATAAGGAAGTAGTAGTGTATTCCTATCCCATTCACACAGGGATTAGTGTCAGTCTGTATCATCTCATATACCTTTTATAACGTCCTGGAATTACCCTCACTTATGTTTGTCTCAGAGCCCGTTTTAAGCTATACTAAGGAATTATTCAGCTGCAACCAAAAGCATAGCTAAAATGCAGACATTTGTTCGAAATATTCTTTTTTAGTCCAACTTGAACTGACAGCCCCCTACCCCCACACTACTTATGAGGTGTCAAAACTGCCACTACACTTTGAGATCCTTGCAGTTTCATGTGCCACAGCTGCTACTGGAAAGAAAGGGATTGGAGAATAATTTTGTTCCCTAGTGCCTGCAGTGGAAGGATTTTTATTCCTTTACTTTGGATAACTATTTTTTCTGAAGCCCAGATGTCTTGTAGCATTATATTTTGTATATCTTCTTGCTATTCTGTACATATAGTGATTTGTTAAACTACAGGAAAACCACTCCTCTACAAACCTGACTCCTTGACAATAACACAATAAAATTAAGGAACTAGAAAATAATTCTATTTCCCAGTCCCTGCAGTGGAAAGATTGTTTTTTTTGGTGGTGGTGTGTGTGGGGGGGCAGAATATTGCAGGAAATTCTTTATCAGCTGCATTTGTTTTTAACTAATATTTATGTTCTTTTTCCTCTTCCTATGCTGTTCTGCAATTCTACAGCCAGATATTACCAACTTTCTATTACTTACCACAGCTTGGTGCGTGCGTGTGCATGGGTGAGAGAGAGAGAGAGAGAGAGAGAGAGTGGAAGTGAGAGTGAGAGAGTGAGTGAGAGTGAGAGTGAGAGTGAGAGAGACAGAGAGACAGAGAGACAGAGAGACAGAGAGCGAGAGAGAGAGAGAGAGAGAGAGAGAGAGAGAGAGAGAGAGAGAGAGAGAGAGAGAGAGAGAGAGAGAGAGAGACAGAGAGAGAGAGAGAGAGAGAGAGAGACAGAGAGACAGAGAGACAGAGACAGAGAGAGAGAGAGAGAGAGAGAGAGAGAGAGGACAGACATACACGGATGTCTTCTGACATCGTTAGTCTTCAGCAAAACTGACTCCTTAATAATGACACCAGTACTCCGTTGTTCTGGGTTCTGTGAGACTTAGAAATTTATTTATTTAACATTTGTTTACCTGGAAAGTCCGACTTGGAACGGGCCAATTTTTGGCGAAATCCTGGGGAGAAACGCTCCAGATGCATGTCTTTGTAACGTGGAAGAAAATCAGAGCACCTGGAGGAAACACACACAAACGCAGGGAGGACATGCGGACTTTGCACAGAAGGCACCCCAGATGAGAATCTAACCAGAAAACCTCTTGCTGTGAGGTGAGATCACAAACTGTTGCACCATTGCGCTGTCCAAAATTATACTGTGTACTTTTGCAGAGAGCTGTACTCCCGATGGTTGCAATAACTGAATTTGTGATGTCTGGCAGTAAGTGCAAAGGATTAAAGTTCTATTTCTAGTGCCAAGAATACATGCTTTCAATTTTACCATGCTCATTTTCCTACTATGTGACCTCCAGCAAGTCACTTAACCAGGCAGTGCCCTGCAACAATGGTCTCATGGACTGCATGCTTAACAACTTTATATGAGCATACACCCCATCCCTTTATTTCTTTTTTCAGTACACATCACAATTATCACAGCGCTGTTCCTATGTTATGCTTTTTCAGTCTTTTATTACCTATGGTGGTGGTAGTGGGCTTCAGTAAGTTTCAAAGAAAGTCATAGCTTTTCACTGCATGTTAATCTTTTCTGTAGTGTTTTTCCAGTCATAAATGCAGTCATGATGAATTTACTGTACAAACCATTTCCCTTATGCAGTGTCTTTTTCTGCTCCACTCCATTTTCAGCTCACTCCCCCACAGCTGACTATACAAAATGATAGATATTCTCTTGTTTGTGTACTCTTTTATATTTGTCTGTCATCTTTGCATGTTTTAGCATGGCTCCCCAGTTTGTCTGCCTAGTAATCATCTCTTGGTGAAATAATGTGCATAGCTACTTTGGGAATGCTTACTGCTACTAAAGAGGGGCAATCTTCTGTCCACCCACTAATATGTCTCTTTTTCCCTAGCAAACTCCATAACTGTTGGACTAGAAACCAGGTGATCAACATGAACACTGAAATGATGTGAAGATTACTGACCCTACAGACATTGCCAACATACTGGCTGACAGGTTCAGTGCAAACTTCTCCCCCCCCTCCCCCCCTAAAGGAGAGATATCTATACCAAATGATTGTAGCCCCCCAAACATCTCTAACGCCCAGGTGAGAACTGCTCTCTCCAAGGCAAAGAACACAGCATCCATGGGACCTGATGGTGTTCCCGGCTGTGTGCTCCATGAACTCAATGAGGAATTAAACCCACAGTTAGGACAGCTGTTTAATCTTAGTCTCACCTCCGGATACGCATCAGGAGTGGCGACAGCCACTGTGGTCCCACTCCACAAAGGCGGTGCCTCCACCGACCCTGGAAATTACCGTCCCATTAGCTTGACAAGCCTTATCTGCAAAGCCATGGAGAGGATCATAATGGATCTCATAAATAAAGACATAGGGAATTTGCAGACTTTGGATCCAACCCAGTTTGGCTTTGTCAAAGGCAGATCATGCCTTTTAAACTTGGTTGACTTTTTTGTAACCGTCACCAAGGCCATTGATGAGGGAAAGGCAGTCCATACAGCCTACCTAGACCTGGCGAAGGCTTTCGATACAATACCTCACTCGGGTATCATTGAAAAACTCATCAACTTAAATGTAAACCCATACATTACAAGATGGGTTGCAAACTGGCTGAGTGACAGAACCCACAGGGTCAGAGTTGCTGGCGCCATGTCAGACTCAAAGCCTGTCACAAGTGGTGTCCCACAGGGCTCAGTCCTGGGCCCACTCTTGTTTGGCATCTACTTTTCTGAAGTACAAGCAAACACAGGAGGGTTATGGCTGACAAAGTTTGCAGATGACTGCAAACTGGGCCATAGTTGAAAACACATCCGACACAGATATCCTTCAGAAGGGTCTCACAGAAACGGATAACTGGTGCCAGAGCCATGGCCTTAAGTTAAATGCCAAGAAATGCATAGCCATACCCTTCGGGAAAAATAAGGTTACCCCTAGCTACCATATAGGTGGCAATCCCCTGAACACAGAAGAAGTTATTAGGGACCTGGGAACCCAGGTTGACAGTAGCCTTTCATTCGACACTCATATTGCTAAAGTAGTTAGGAAGACCTTCTACATTGCCCACCTTATCATGAAGGGATTCACATCTAGATCAAGGGAAGTCATAGTCTCCCTATACTCATCACTCATCAGACCAATGATAGAGTACAATGCCCCATTCGGAATGTATCTGACCCGACAATTGCAGCAGCTGGAGAGGCCACAAAAGTTCCTCACCAAAAGGATAAAAGGTCTCAAAAATCTGTCTTATGCTGCCCGACTGAAAGAACTCCAGTTATATTCAGTTGCTTACCGCTTGCTCAGAGGTGACCTATGCCTGACATACAAGGCCATGTCAAACCCAGATTTGATGAACATGCTTCATCTCAAAAAATCTAGATCCCTCAGAGCCACAAGGGCGGGAGACTTAAACCTCGACACGGTTATTAATAGGACATGCTGGAGGGATAGATTCATCACCCAAAGACTCCCTATGCTGTGGAACAAAATCCCGGTTTATGTGAGGCAGAGCACCTCGCTGGCCTTGTTCAAGAGGAATCTTGACCAATGGATGGGAGATCGCAGATACACCCCAGGGGTTACCTCAGTGTCACTGCTCGACAGAGGCACAGCTAAATAATGGGCATAGTTTCTCCAAACTAAAGGGGTGGCGTAAGCCACAAAACTATGGGCTAGGCTTATAAATGCCCTCGGGCAGATAGCCTAGTATGAACCTATGAACACAGGTAATGCCAACGAGACAAGCACAAATAGCTGTCAAATAAAGATACTCCATTCACAATATGTTACAAATTATATCTACATTTCCCTTGTACAGTAGCAAAAAAGGCACAGCACAAATTCAAGATTGCCTGCTCATACATATTCTCCTCCAACTACACAGTCTTAGGAAACATGGTATGTTAATGCACTTAATATTTAAGAAGCACTGTAGTGTATATTGTCAAGTCCATTTTCTCCCATTGTTTTTCCCAGTGTTGCACAGGGACTGCTGCATCACCTCGACTCTTGTCTTTCATACACTTCAGCCACCTCTTGTCTGCTCTTTATGTTGTGTTTTTCCCATTCAATTCATATGTCAGTTTTCCTTACGTAGCACAGCTTACCATATTTACATATGTAATGCACGAATGCCATAATTAAGGACTCTCAGGTTAATTGTTTGCGTCTTTCGGCTTTTCCCGGTTAGGGGTCGCCACAGCGGAAACTCCGGTCTGCTAATGATTGGCAGTAGATTTTTTACGTGCCAAGTTTGCCAGCCCTGACGCACAACCTTCAACGAAGGTACGCCCATTCACGCATGTCTCCACACAGAAGACGCTCTAGCCGAGAATCGAATGGCACAACGTCTTGCTGTGAGGTGACAACGCTACCGCAGCACCACCACCGCAGTAATGACTCTCAGGTTAATAACCCGATTAATGAAAAATGGAGCGCTTGGTTTCCTTGCATCAGTGCTTCACTCTCTCTTTGCTTGGTAGTTTAGTCCTACTCTGTCTGACCTGTACTCTGTGCTAGATTTTGTGTCTAATGGATAGAACTGAAAATTATAAGTAACCTATTCAGTGTTTCACAGGATTTATTTAAGACTAAAATGAATATAGAAACAGCAGGCCTATTTTAAATGTGCGAGCCTGGAGCTTCAACCCCAATCTCCCATTGTTTATTTACCTACGTATTTACATTTTTTACTGGAAAGTCTGACTGGGAAATAAAACGCTTTTCAAAGGGTACTCAAGGAGAAAAGCATCATGACTACATATACAAAATTTGTTATGAAAATGTGCAAAACATCTATTAAAGTAAACGCATTTATAACTTTATAAGAGCGATCTCGAGATTTAACAATGAATTAGCTGCACTGTACAAAGCACATACATTACGTAAGCATTTTACACAAAATTAATGCAAAGAAAGTTTTAGTGGTTGCCCTGTACTATATTACAGGAATTTTTCACATGAAAAGATTACCTAATTGTAGACTGGGAGGTGAAGTGTCACTAGTATATGCAGGCACACACCACCCACCCACACACACCTCCACAATCTATTTCTCCAGTAACACAAACTCATATGTTTCTATATATACATGTAAAATGTGTTACAAACATGTACTTCACATACATACATACACACATATATACACGTAGATAAAGTACTTCTGATTTCTTTTTCTTAATGTTTATAATTAAAGAGCATACAATGCATGCATGTTAAAGTAAAGTCAGCAGTGGGAGACGTCTCTTCCCATGGATTTGTGCACCAGATATGCATCACCCTCTGGAAGGATGTCACAAGAAAGCATAAAAGACTTTATACAGTATCACTGCACCTAGTTGATAGGGTTACCACCTGTCTAACTTCCTGCACAGCAGTCCTGATTCTGGCAGTTCGTCCTGTGTGTGTGGGGGGGTGTTGGGAGCAGGAAAATGGGAAATGTGTTTGATACTTTACAAGAATTAAACAAACAATATTTTCTCACTCATCTCTAAATGCTACACAACATCTTTGATACTACATATAACAGTTATCTTAATATATAAAGCAGTAAAAACTACCAGCATTTAAAGCTTAACATTTCAATGCTGTAATGCTACTTATGTAAATTTGTCAGAAGATGTGACAAGTGGCTTTGAATCCTTGACTGATCAATTTGCTTTGTTTTGCTATGAAAGGCATGGCTACAATGGAAGCAACTGTGAATTAGTCTAAGTTATCTTCCAATCTGCAATAAAGATAATAGAAAACAGTTTCACACCTCTCTGTCTTTGTCTATTGCAGCTTCTGAGTTCCTGATAACAGCAGGACTAATTGCCCATACAAGATTGTCAGCAGTATCCAACAGGATAAAACTACACATTTCTCTGTGTCTGTGGCACATCATGCAGGCAGAGACAAACTCCTCTGCAAAGTATGTGAGAAGTTAATATTAAACAAAGTGGATAGATTTTCCCTTCCTTTTATTCCAAGGCAAGGAAATAACACATTATACTGGAACCATACTGTAGGGCATTGCAGTTTCTGAGTTCCTGATAACAGCAGGACTAATTGCCCATACAAGATTGTCAGCAGTATCCAACAGGATAAAACTACACATTTCTCTGTGTCTGTGGCACATCATGCAGGCAGAGACAAACTCCTCTGCAAAGTATGTGAGAAGTTAATATTAAACAAAGTGGATAGATTTTCCCTTCCTTTTATTCCAAGGCAAGGAAATAACACATTATACTGGAACCATACTGTAGGGCATACCTCTCACCCCCTTAGCTCAAGAAATCTGGACATGTGAGGGATTTGGGCACCCAGATTGATAGCAACCTGACTTTTGACCACCACGTTGTTTCCATTGTATGGAAAGCTTTCTACATGGCCCACCTCATAAGTAAGGGTATCTCATCCAGAAACAAGGAGGTCATAACATCCCTGTTCCCTTATAACACCTATTATTGAGTACAATGCCCCATTCAGCATGTACCTCGCAAAGCACATGCAGCAGCTGGAGAGACCACAGAGGTTCCTCACCAGGAGAATCCAGGGCCTCAAAAATCTACCATAAACAGATAGGATCCCTCTACTCTCGTTTCATACAGACTACTCAGAGGTGACCTCTGTTTGGCATACAAGGTGATCTCGGACCCCGCCTTGATGGGACTGCTGCATATCCACAAGTCAAGCTCCACTCGAGTAACCCACACACTCTGCCTCAACGTGGTCTGTGATATCACTAGGACTTGTTGGTGGGACAGATTTGTGTCCCAGAGACTCCCCCATCCGTGGAATAGACTCCCTCTCCAGATCAAGCAGAGTACCTCTTTACCCCTTTTTAAGCGCAACCTAGATAACTGGATGGGAATTGAAAATACATCCACCCATGTCCCTGCTGGACAGGGGCATCGGGTGCTGATTTGTCTATACATGGGCTAAACTCTTGGCTAGGCTTATAAGGGCCTCAGGGCCAATAGCAAAGTAAACTTCCTATGATCCTATGACATAGATTTAATAATTGGGGGGAAGCCCCAAAATATTGACTGGTTTTAAATATTGTTCTTATAAAATTTGAACATTGCTAAAATAACAGGATTTATGTTAACATGCATTTTCTGAAGGAATGTGAAATTGAAACATTATTTAGTGACTTCAACACCCACGGACTTGCCAGCAAACCACAAACTTTATGAGGAACAGACAAAAGAAAATAAGGCATAAAATCTGGACAGCTGAAAGGTATGCTCTAGGGAGACAAACAGGGTTGAGTCAAACCATAGTAAAAGGTAGTTTTTCTTTTAAGTTTCTAAGTTACAACTCTTTAATCTACTTTGCATGAAGATTTACTACTAAAGAAGAGAGTCTACCATTCCTTCTTTGTTCAGAAAAGCCTCTTAATACCATCTCATAAAATAAGCTCAAAGCCATTGTTTCTTTAACATAATTTGACAAAGTCTGCTGTCTCTACCTATTCTAAAGTCATCTACTTTTTCTAAAGTCATTTATCCAACCATGCATGCAACAGTTCTTGCACTTAATACTAGATATTTCATGTTATTTTATTTACTATACGATTTAATCTTTTATTGTAAACATTTGTTTCCATTCTCACTCCACATTGGTTTGTTGTGTTACACTTGCTTCAGACCACAGCCTGAAATAGGTCTACTTGGATCAGTGCTCTACCTCGGTTACCACATTTAAATGAAATTACATCCTTTTTTTTTTCTGTAGTAGGCAAGCAGCAGGCTATGTTAAACAACAGAACTGTTGAGAGCTGCATGAGGGATGCTACTATCAGATTTAACTACCATCTTCCAAAAATCCCCACCTATAAGAAATGCTGTTAATTCTATAATGGTAGGATAATTTAAAATCACATAGGGTTCTGTGAAGATTGGCCAATAACAGAATTCCAAAACAGTATACACAATAAAACATTAGTATTTTCTGTACCAGACAGAGAAACTCATGATCATCATGAAATCTATATGTTACCAGGAAACGAACTATGATACAGGTTTATGTGAGTTCATAGGTTCATACTAGGCTATCTGCCCGAGGGCATTTATAAGCCTAGCCCATAGTTTTGTGGCTTAAGCCACCCCTTTTGTATAACTATACCCATTATTTTGCTGTGCCTCTGTCTAGCAGTGACACTGAGGTAATCCCTGGAGTATATCTGCGATCTCCCATCCATTGGTCAAGATTTCTCTTGAACAAGGCCAGCGAGGTGCTCTGCCTCACATATACTGGGATTTTGTTCCACAGCATAGGGAGTCTTTGGGTGATGAATCTATCCCTCCAGCACGTCCTATTAATAGCCGTGTCGAGGTTTAAGTCTCCCCTTGTGGCTCTGACGGATCTAGATTTTTGAGGTGAAGCATATTCATCAACTCTGGGTTTGACATGGCCTTGTATGTCAGGCAAAGGTCACCTCTGAGCATGTAAGCGTTTACTGAATAGAGCTGGAGTTCTTTCAGTCGGGCAGCATAGGACAGATTTTTGAGACCCTTTATCCTTTTGGTGAGGAACTTTTGTGGCCTCTCTAGCTGCTGCAAGTGTCGGGTCAGATACATTCGAATGGGGCATTGTACTCAATCATTGGTCTGATGAGTGATGAGTATAGGGAGACTATGACCTCCCTTGATCTAGATGTGAATCCCTTCATGATGAGGTGGGCAATGTAGAAGGTCTTCCTAACTACTTTAGCTACATGGGTGTCGAATGACAGGCTACTGTCAACCTGGGTCCCCAGGTCCCTGAGAACTTCTTCTGTGCTCAGAGGATTACCACCTATATGGTAGCTAGGGGTAACCTTGTTTTTCCCGAATGGTATGACTATGCATTTTTTGGCATTTAACTTTAGGCCATGGCTCTGGCACCAGTCATCCGTTTCTGTGAGACCCTTCTGAAAGATATCTGTGTCAGATGTGTTTTCACCACGGCCCAGTTTGCAGTCATCTGCAAACTTTGTCAGCCATAACCCTCCTGTGTTTGCTTGTACTCTCGAAAAGTAGATGCCAAACAAGAGTGGGCCCAGGACTGAGCCCTGTGGGACACCACTTGTGACAGGCTTTGAGTCTGACATGGCGCCAGCAACTCTGACCCTGTGGGTTCTGTCACTCAGCCAGTTTGCAACCCATCTTGTGATGTATGGGTTAACATTTAAGCTGATGAGTTTTTCAATGATACCCGAGTGGGTATTGTATCAAGGCCTTCGCCAGATCGAGGTAGGCTGTATGGACTGCCTTTCCCTCATCAATGGCTTTGGTGACTGTTTCAAAAAGTCAACCAAGTTTAAAAGGCATGATCTGCCTTTGACAAAGCCAAACTGGGTTGGATCCAAAGTCTGCAAATTCCCTATGTCTTTATTTATGAGGTCCATTATGATCCTCTCCATAGCTTTGCAGATAAGGCTTGTCAAGCTAATGGGCCGGTAATTTCCAGGGTCTGTGGAGGCACCGCCTTTGTGAAGTGGGACCACAGTCGCAGTGCGCCACTCCCTGGGTACGTATCCAGAGGTGAGACTATGATTAAACAGCTGTCCTAGCTGTGGGTTTAATTCCTCGTTGAGTTCGTGGAGCACACAGCCTGGGACACCATCAGGTCCCATGGATGCTGTGTTTTTTGCTTTGGAGAGAGCAGTTCTCACTTGGGCGTTTGAGATGTTTGGGGGGCTGCAATGTGTTTCTTGCACACACAAGCTTCTTTTTTAAAAATAAGTAATATCTCAACCCTTGTTTTATTTACTTATGCACTCAGTTAGTAATATGTCTTTGACAAATGGATTTGGAAATTAGTTTTCATAGGTGTCCAAACTTTTTACGTTTGTTACTTACATTTGTTTACCAGGGTACTGCATCAATCACAATGTCCAATTTCAGGCACAGACCGGATGAATACCTATCATCACAATAATACAAGGTAACAAATTTCACAGATGTGAGCAAAAAAGCTCTGTATACAGTGCAGACAATATATACAGACATAAGTTAAAGCCTAGTTAGGCAAATAGTTCTGGAAGAGTATATATGTAAGACAAGAAAATCTTAGGTGTTAAGAGCAAAAGCAGGAGTCACTGCTGAGAAGATGAGAGGAAAACCAGGAGAGATCAACTGATATGGTCACAGTCTGACTGCACCTGCACTGGGTTTGTTTTAGAAGATGTGATTGGAAGTGTGATTAGAATTTAGTGTAGGATGAGATGTCTAAGATTAGATGGAATAGATTCCCATAAAATAACTGTACTAACAGTTATCAGCATGAGGGTAGACAATGCAATCATAACCTGCATGTATCATGCTGTGAAAGTATTATCACCTTATCTGAGTTTGGTGGAAAAAAAACAAGAAACAAACTCTACAACATTTCAACAGAAAAATAAATGCTCAGTTACTTTAATAGTAAGATTTTAATTAAGTAGCTTCATGAGAAAAAGATTCTACAACTTAAATGTCTTGATTTTGATAAAATAAAAATTGCTTTCACATTGTTCAAGGAATGTATACCCCATTCATTTTAACAGTGGCAATCCTACAATAACCAAACAAACCACAACTGCCACGTGCAGCTGAGGTACTGTTAATACATACTAAATGTTTGACAACAAAACACACTTTTCATTACTATTTCTAAGTAATGGCAATGTCTCAAGCTTGCTAATAAGCCATTGAAACAACAGTCAAACTGGTACATCCGCACTGGCTAAGTTACACCCTTTTTTGGAAAATGTAAACAGGACAGTATCTGCATTTCATGCTGTGGAAGATGCCAAATGGAGAAATGAATACGATGCACTGTCCCCGCATTCTGGAAGTACAACCAGGAATCCAGTACATCTAATTATATGGAGGGTTGCTATTGTCAGGTGTAGCCAGAAATCTGGACAAAGCCAAAACATGATGGGGGAACAAAGCATCAAAAAGAAGGGCTGCCTTTAAATCTTCCTCTTCTAAACGTTGATAACTGATAGAATAACAGATGGTACTTTAGGAAGGTTATGAAGTCTGAAACTCACGTCTTATTAATTTAATGACTTAAATCCTCCAAAATAAATGATAAAACACAAATTTTATGAGGTACAGACCAAAAAGTACGAGGCAAAAAAATCTAGACATTCTGTGGAAATCTAATCAGCGGAGAGTCACGGTTGTAGCACCACCATGCACTGCTGATTTTAGTCCACTAAACCCTTAAGCACCAGAAAGCCGACAACCAAAATAAATGCCATTTGGAAGCTGGTACGTGAAATAAAAGCCTTACTGGATGCTCAGAAAGGACGACTCAGGTTCAAATCAGTAAATTATAATTTAGAAAGCATTACAGTACACATGAATAGAATACATACGTTTTGGTTGTAAAAATTCTAATTAAATTCTTAAATTATGAAATCCAATTTCTGTATGTTATGTGTAAAAAAATGGGATAAAGGGGTTGTGGATGAATGGATTTCTAACAGGTGACTTATGTTTTCTGTTATTTTCAAAGTATACTTCATAATGTCAGAAAAGCACACATACTTTAAAGCGTTTCATTAATGTTTTTATATATCACGCCAAAGTTGCAGTAAGGTTAAGGGTCAAAACAGATAACTTCCTACAACAATGCTCTCTAATACAACAATGCTCTCTAATACAAGTTTATGAATACCCTTAGCTGGCTCTCCTCATCATTCCCACAGGAAACCATACTCCTAGGTGATTTTAATATTGATTGGAATTGCTGAACTTCTCCCAAACCAACTTCTCACATAAATCTCTATGGCTTCCATCAAACCATCATCTCTCCTACTAGAATTCATAAACCTAGTAACAGAGTACCCTGGATTGGATATTAGTTAATAGTAACCCCCTGGCATATAAAACAGGCATACTTCCAGATGATATTAGTGATCACTCCCTTACTTTTATTACTAGACAAAAGACCTCTATTCCCAAAATTACCAGGAACAAGAAAAATCTAAACCTAGCTAGCTACCTAGCAGAGCTTAAAGCTTGCTATTGGACTCTCCTAAAACACCTACCTCTTGATGATGCAGTCTCATACTTCAATAACAAATTCTTGAAAATTCTAGACTACTATGCCCACTATCGTACAATTAGAGCTAGATACAAACTGGCTCCTTGGCTTACCAAAGAGACCAGGCAAAAAATTCTACAGAGAAATAAAATATGGTCTAAATGGAGAAATACTAAAAATCCAGTTGATCGCCTAAACTTTAGGCAACTTACAAATGCTGCAAAGAAATCAATACTCTTAGACAAACAAAACTACTACGTGAAATTCCAACAAGCTCAACATCAAAATCCACAACAATTCTGGTCAGGTATTAATAAGCTACTTCACCCAGGAACTTCTAAAACTCCTACTCCTTCCAATCTAACTCAAAAGTCCTCCCAACCAAATTGCTGACACTTTTAATAAATTATGTTCTGAAACTGTCCATTCACTAGCTAAAACCTCATCTCCTGCTAGCACCCCAGAATTTCACTCTCTAATTAATAAACCCCCACATTAAAGCTACAACCAGTCTCAACATCTCTAATTCATACCTTACTTCTGAAACTTAAACCTTGTACTCCATCTGCTGACCAACTACCAGTATCTGCAAATGGCAGCTGAAGTACTTGCCTACCCCATCTCCATTTTAATAAACAGAACCATAACAGAAGGCATCATCCCATCTCTATAGAAAATCTCTCATATCACTCCTTTACATAAGGGATGTAACTCAAGCGAACTCTCCAACTTCCGTCCCATAGCCCTACTTTCTCCTTTAGCAAAAATCATGGAAAGATGCATTCATCGTCAATTACTTGATCATCTTCTCAAAAATAATCTACTAGCTGACTGCCAACATGGTTTTAGACCATTTAATAGTACTACAACTGCACTTTTATCCTTCACTGACTGTATTAATAAAAATCGGAATAATAACTTACTTTCCTCAGCCCTGTTCTTAGACCTGTCCAAGGCGTTCAACATGGTTAATCATCAGCTCATGCTAAACATTCTTAAATCTCTTTCCTTAGACACGCATGCTGTCCAGTGGTTCAAATCCTACCTAGAAAACAGACAGCAAGCAGTTCTCTGGGACAATCATTTATCCTCTCAGCTACCCATCACCATTAGAGTCCCTCAAGGCTCTATTTTGGGACCCCTCCTCTTCTCTATTTTTATTAATGATCTGAAAACATCCCTTCCACAAACCACCTGCATTCACTATGCAGATGACTCTACACTTATTTGTGCCACAGTTTCTTCTGCTGAGCTCCAGTCTAGTTCCCAGAAAGTATTTACATTAGCTGAAAACTGGTTCCATCAATACTGTCTCCTACTTAACCCCAAAAAAACTAAACTTTTACTGTTCACACCTACACAGAGGTCCTCTCCCATCAACTTCACAATTGTATCTAACAACGGCACAATAATATCTCCTGATATGACCACCAAACTTCTAGGTGTCACAACTGACCACAATCTTAACGTTGATTCTCATATTAACTTAACCATTAAATCGGTCAACAGAAAACTTGGCTTTTTGTACAGGCTCAAACCCTTCCTCACACTGTCAGCTAGGTCTACTATAGCACAAACCCACCTCACCTCTACCCTTCTCTATGCCGCTCCTATTTTTACCAATATTTCAAAATCCAATTTTAATAAATTGGCAACCTCATACAACATTGCTAGATTTGCCACAGGAGCTCCATTTTGTACCCAGCATTGCCTAAATCTTAAACAACTAGGTTGGCTGGAATTACAAAATCAGCTGTTGCTCCAACAACTTACAATCACGCACAAAATCTTGTATCACCCCTTGAATACTCCCATACTCTGTAACCTTATTACCCCTTATAAAAACCTCACAACCCTTTGCTCAGCTAACAAACTACTAGTTGTTGTTTGTCTTTTCGGCTTTTTCCCAGTAAGGGGTCGCCACAGCAGAACTCCGGTCCGCTAATGATTGGCAGCAGATTTTTACAAAACGCCGAGGTGCCAGCTCAACACCCAACCTTCAACGAAGGCACGTCCATTTACGCACGCATGTCTTTTGAATGCTACCCAACCACGGGCAGGACATGCAGACTCCACAGAGAAGGCTCTCCCAAGCCACGCCGAGAATCGAACAGGAGAACCTCTTGCTGTGAGGTAACAATGCTACCGCCATACCACCATGGCAATAAGTCTGGTGACAGCCTGTTTACTAACACTGTCGGTTTAACTTGGAATAAGCTTCCAAATGAACTTACATCTACTGGTATCAACACCCCTTTTTAAGAAGCAACTAAAAACCTTCCTAAATTCCCAATGGCTTTGCCCAATGCACTAATCCTGACAAACTTTTGCCTCGTGCCTTTATTACTGTTATAGAAGTTTAAATTTTACTATTACACCTTACTTCTCATCTAGTTTGACTTTTTTTGCTGATATAAATAACTTTTTGTAGATCTGTGATTCTTAACTATGCACTTCATTCTCACTTTTTGTACCTAACTGATGGAAATGGTTCTTTTAGATTCACGTAATTGCTTGGTATAAACTTGGCATATTTGTTAACATGTATTAATTAGTAGTGGAGCTTTTCTCCCCGGGCCTCTACTGAAAATGGACATGTATCCAGCTAGAATAGCTCGGTCAATAAATGTAAAATAAATAATAAATACTACAATGCAAGACTGCTACTGTGCAGGTAACCTACCCGTGTAGTACCTCGCAACAGGATGCGCAGTAGCAAATCCCGCCCCTAACACGCCTCCAGCCCGGCGGAGGCAGAATCAGTATGAATATTCATTCGTGCGCCTTATGCATTCATTAATATTGACTATATGTGCAACTGTCATTACATTTGTGTGCGCCTTATGCATTAATTAATATTGACTATCCTGTGCAACTGTCATTACATTTGTGCGATATTTACTGTAAAGCTAAGACAGCAACAAATGTAGAAACAAAACTGGCGTAATTTGTACAAAGCTATGAATATTTACTGCCAGGAGCAAAATATAAGAAAGTCAAGTAAGAATTACAAGAACAATTACTGTTTGCTGTGCTAAGTGCAGTTTTAAAATGCACCAATACTACAAGAAATCAGAAGGTAATAAATTATAATCATGTCATAGAAATAACAGACCATTTAATAAGTTAAAACATTTGATAATCAAAGTTGTCCCCATTCGGTTTTACTCACGTTCAGCTAACATCGCCATCTTGGGGACCTACGTTAATGAAAGAACATGCTCGGGAGTGGCTATATAGAATGCCGCACAAAACTGAAGTTTTGTCAAGACGTTGGGTTTATTGGATTACCTATAAAGACAGCAAATTGATTTTTGTGAGCTATGTTTCTACGAGAATAATGCAAAATAATATAATTAGGAAAGAACATCGTTACCATTCAGAAATGGATAAAATAGATAGGGCTTCGGCTTGTTACTTTTTATAAATGCTTTCAGTAAAACTTTAGTATATGTCAGGATGGCCGAGCGGTCTAAGGCGCTGCGTTCAGGTCGCAGTCTCCCCTGGAGGCGTGGGTTCGAATCCCACTTCTGACAATATAATTTTATTATTTCCTTGACAAAAACAATAATTAGTTATTTACTAGCTTTATTACTGCTTGGTGGTTGTTACACCTTGTGTCTTGATGATCTTTTGTGAGTAGTGTCCTTATTGATCAGTGTATAGTGTTGGTTAAACAGCATTAAATGAATGAAATAACATCGTTGTAGTAAAGACTTGTAGATACTAAATTATTCTTTTTTGAGAGAGGTGTAAAAAACATTACTGAATGAAATAACATATTAATATGTATTTGTTAATGTTTTTTACACCCCTCTCAAAAAAGAATAATTTAGTATCTACAAGTTTTTATTACGATATATTATTTCATTAATTTAATGCTGGTTAACCAACACTATACACTGATCAATAAGGACACTACTCACAAAAGATCATCAAGACACAAGGTGTAATGTCAAAGGAAAAAACTTCAAAGACCAATACACGTAAGGTTCAGATAAGGCACATTTAATAACTTGCTGCAAGGAGACAAAAACATGCAAATACAGGATTTTGCCTAACTATTAACAGGAAGTATGCTATTCTTATACTGTTCTACAAGACATTGCCTTCTGTGGTTGACGTAATCAAACTTTCAGTATTGTTCTACAGCAGATGTTACTCAGATTTTCTGCTGACATGACTGGATTTATGAAAAACATTTTGAGAAAAACAACCTGGCCTTGGTGGGCTGTAGCCCATTACAAGCTTCTATTGTGTAGTTCTAATACGTGTTACATTTCAAGGTACTTTTTCTAGCTTAGGCACAAGCAAATGCTGATTGCAGTTCATATTTTCAAGCAGTCTTTGTTCTGATTATCTATAGCTTCTGCAGCTGTGTATTTTCTCACAGCACAAGCGGAACTCCTTGTCTACGTCTAGTACAAGTGATACATCTATTCATTATTTTCCTGACACAAGCAGAAATTATCTGCTTCCCTGTAAATTTCCAAAGCATAAGCAAAGATTATAGCTGCGCATATTTCATGACAATACAAGGTTAGAAAGCTTCTGCAATTTGTACAGATTTTATGCAGTGTGAAATAGAATAAATGTGTTAACCCTTTTCAAGCCTTAAATGCACTAAGCATATTACTAATACATACACTAATACATATTTTTCTGATATTTTCCCCCCTTTAATACTTTTATTCTACTTTCAAAATAAGCATAAACAGTTTTTTCTTCTCCTAACCTCTTCCCACTTAGGATTTGCAGTTAAGAGAGTCATTCAGTTTAAACTTATGAAAGCATTTTCAATCTCTTAACAGTTCTTCAAACTCAGTACTTTGATATAAGGTTTCAGAAACTGACATGTCTATAAAGTTTTTAATCAGTCTTTTCATGCAGGGGATGCCACAGCAAACACATACTCCCAGTAGGATCATTCCTACACAAATAGCAATCAGAATGTTCATTAGGATAGTACCCCACCTCCCCAAACCATTTCTGGAAAAAGTCCGTCAGTGGGTTTGGTCCTGGTTTGGTCATGGCCGACACTTGCTGAATTACCTCAAGGTGATTGTCTATCTCATGTCTATGGTCAGGAATATATGAACAGCACTCCTCCTGGATTAAAGCGCAAGTACCGCCTCTCACCACTAGGGTGAAGTCGAGAGCCATGCAGTTTTGAAGCACTATAGTTCTCATGGCATTCAGTTCATCAGTCACCAATTCGGGAGCGGAAAAAGTTGCATTACTCATTACTTTGAGAAGTTTAGACAGTTTTCTCAGCTCCCAGATCGATTTCACTGCTCCATATGCTGGTGATATGCCTGCCAACGATATAACACTGTCACTCAAGTCCATGTGTGTCAGTTTATCGCCTATAGAATGATGGTTTTTCCAGCACGCATCAATTTGCCCCACTGGATTTACAGGTTTCTTGACGACCTCTCGGACATTCCGAATTTTTCCTCGAGGTAAGACTGCCGTGTGTCATATGACCGGAACCAGGTAACCCAAAAAACAACTGCCGGACCAATTCTCAGGTAACCACTTCTATGCTTTTCTACCACATACAAAATAACAATCCTCTACTTTAGTAGTAACTTTACTATGAATATACACTTGTCCTACATGAAACATTTTTCTGTCAATTATAGACAGTTGTTTATAGAGAACAGAATTATGTTTTACTTCAATTGTTTTGTGCATCAATTCAAGAAATGAATCATAGTTTGTATTACAATAAGAACCTGCATTGTTAGCTTTAGTGTAACATTTATAAGGAACAGTCACATTGCAATTGCTCCAACCCACCTGAACAGTATAATTTTTATAAAAACACACAGTTCCCTTTTGTGAAACAGACAAGTGCAATGCTATTTTATCTTGTGATGTAATGGTTGAGGTATCATAAATCAAGTTTCCCCAGGTCTCGTTGACCCCTAGGGGGACTGCAGCCATTAATAACCCCCTGTATGCTGTTGGCAATGCTGTGCAAATCCAGCAATTCGAAACATTGAAAGTCTCAGCATACACATATTTAATTGCCTGGTAAGTGTTGAAGTTTGGGTGCCAGTCTATGAGTAATGCTTCACATTTATTCAGTTCAGTTTGTGTAGCTGAAAAAAGGAATGGTTACAACAAAAAGATTATTGTCACTAGTACAGTTAACAGGATGATTATGCAATACTTCTGAGGAAATGGTTGTTCTGCATTCCTGTTTTTTTCTGGATTCTATCATTTTTGCTTCTGACATGTGACAAGACTTTTATCCAGTTCAAAGTTCTTAACTAGTTTGCAGTGCGTCAGGTGGATCCACGAGGCATGCTCTGCGATCTTGACTGCAGTGGGTGTCGACAGAAAAACTTGATATGGACCCTCCCACTTTGGTGACGTCCAATTCTTTTTTTTTATTGTCTTCACCCAGATCCAGGTTCCTGGAGCCACTGCCACTTCTGATGGTCTGGTTTGTTCTTTATCTGAAACAGAATTTGACTGCAACAGATGTTTAGAATTCAACAAATTTCTCATATACTCTGCTAGTGTACAGTCGGCTTCCTGGTCTGCGGGCATGAGAGGTTTCCACTGAGGTATATAATAAGCCCTTCCAAATAGTTTCTCAAAAGGAGTCAATCCTTTTGCATTCGGAACAGTTCTCATGCTCAACAGTGCCAGGGGCAGACAGTACACCCAATTTCTCTTTGTTTCTGTTATTAACTTTCTTAGCTTACTCTTTAAAATCCCATTATGCCTCTCAACTAGCCCTGCAGATTGCGGATGATATGCACAATGATTTTTTAAAGAAATACCAAAATGTTTACTTAACTGCTGTATGGTTTGGTTTACAAAGTGTGTACCGTTGTCACTGTAGATCCTTTCCGGAATGCCGAATCTAGGGATGATTTCTTTAATGAGGATTTTTGCTATGGTAGCCGCATCTGGATTTTTAGTCGGAAAGGCTTCCACCCATCTGGAAAACATATCTACAATGACAAGACAATACATCTTATTTTCAGATTTGTTCAATTCTATGAAATCCATGCAGATAGTATGAAACAGATATGGTGGTGTAGGGAAACTCCCTCACTTGGGCTTTAACGCCCCTTGTGCATGATGTTTGTTACAAATATGGCACATCAAACAAAAGTTTTTAGAGTAGTTTAAGAATCCATATGTCGTGAACACTTGGTTCACCAGCTGTACCATCCCCCCTGTTGAGACATGGCATTGCCCATGGCTCAACAAAGCTGCATATCTAAACAAATTAGATGGTAATATTCCCTTCTTTAGAGATGTACAGCTCTTTTCGAGAATTGCTCCTCATCTTACCCATCTTTGTTTTACAGCCTGCGTAGTAAGTGTCTGCATTGTCTTTAACATTTCTAAGTCTAAAATCTCAGAGGGTTGTAATTCCTCATTCAAAAGAAATACTTCTGAAGCTGCTCTCGCATTACCTTTTGAAATCCTATCCTGTTGCTTGGTATGAGCTGTGCATTTACAAGTAGCTACTTTCTGAGGTAACTGAATAGATTCTAAAAGATCTAAAATAAACTGTGCATGATTGATTGGTTTGCCAGTAGATGTTATCATTCCTCGATTTTTCCACTGTTGCGCAAAAACATGTACAGTAGAAAAAGCATACTGGCTGTCAGTAAAAATGTTCACACATTTACCCTTTGCTAAGGTACATGCCCGTGTCAGGGCAATCAATTCTGGTGCCTGTGCAAATAAATTGTGTGGTAAAGGTTTCACTTCTATAATCTTAGTATCAGAAACTACTGCATATCCTACTAGGTTCTGTCCTGCAGGACCCCTTTTGCATGAGCCATCCACATAGTATGTCACCTCAGCTTCATCCAAGGGAACATCCGTAAGGTCTTTTCTAGGCAGTGTCTTTTGCTCAATCACCTGCAGACAGCTGTGTGGTGTGCCATCTGCAGGGGTTGGGAGCAAGGTAGAAGGGTTCAAAGTCGTGCATCGTTCAATTGTCATATGAGGTTGGCTCAAGAATATAGTCATACAGGAAAGATGCCTAGCAGGGGAAAGATATGCTACCTTCTCTTGCAGTAAAATAATCGTGACTGCATGAGGCACTCTCAAAGTGAGAGGGTGGAATAAAACTACTGAGGCCGAAGACTGTACTGCCATTGCAGCTGCAACTACTGCTTGTACACAGTGAGGTAAAGACCGTGCCACTGAGTCTAGTTGTGATGAATAATAAGCAATAGGGTGTTGCTTGTCCCCATGCTGTTGTGTCAACACTGATGTCATATAACCTTGCTTACAATCTACAGTTGGGAAAAAACGTTTATGATAGTTTGGTAATCCTAAAACTAATGAGGACGCTATTAACTGTTTCAGTTTGCAGAAAGCAGATTCTGCTTCTGGTGTCCATTGTAACAAATCCTGTGCTGCCATAGGCTTTTTATATATCAGGTTAGTCAGCGGTGCAGATTCCAAGGCATAGTTTGGAATCCAGCTCCGGCAAAAATTAGTCGTACCCAGGAAGAACATAATTTCCTTCTTGGTAGTGGGTTTTGGCGCTTGCAAAATCGCTATTTTTCTGTCCTCATCTAATTTCCTACCCTCTTTGGATATTACATATCCTAGGTATTTAACTTGTTTTTTCCAAAGCTGCAGTTTATTTTTGTTTACCTTATGTCCTTCAGCGACTAGAAATTGTAATAGCGCTATGGTATCTTCTTTGCAATCTTGCTGGGTGGGGGCCGCCAGCAGGATATCATCAACATAAAGTAAAATCTGACTGCCTCTTGGTGGGGTAAATCCCGCCAAGTTGCTTGCCATTTCTTGTGAGAATATCGTTGGACTTTCACAATATCCCTGTGGTAGTCGCGTATATGTATACCTTTTCCCCTGAAAGGTGAATGCAAACCAATATTGGCTGTCAGGGTGTATCGGTATTGAAAAGAACGCATTGCTGATATCTATCACAGAAAACTATTTCTGTTGAGGTTTTAAATCATTCAACAGGGTGTGTGGGTCTGGCACTGTAGGTGCCCTTGGTATTACTGCGTCATTTACAGCTTGTAAATCTTGGACCATATGCCATTCTCCATTCGCTTTCTTAACAGGAAATAAGGGTGTGTTACATGGTGAATCAGGAGATTCCACCAGCACCCCTTCCTTAAGTAAAGCTGCTATAATAGGTTTGATTCCTACCTCTGCATCTTTTTTTAAGGGATACTGTCTTTTCTGCCGTCTAAATGCTGACTTTGGCGTGATAGTAACTGGTCCCGCTGTATGAATAAGTCCTACATCTGACTTTCCTGTTGACCAAAGAGTTTCTGGTATATTCTGTAAGGCATTCTCTTCCTCCTTTAATAGGAGCGCTAATCAGCTGTCCTTGCTAGATTGTTCGGTCTGAGTTATCCAATTCAACTTCTGCATTTGTATTCCCTGTTTTGACAGTTCTAACTCTGTCTGCTTTTCCCATCTCGTGACTTTTTCTCCTAAGTCTACCCATTTTACATTCTTGTCCTTAGTTAAGCTAACATGTGGTAATCGATTAGATCTATAGAGTGCAAAGAACTCCTGGGGCAATGAACAGTGTTCCCTTCCATGTCCCAGTACAGATTACGTAATATCAATCTGTTTGCACGATATCTAAACAGTTCTTGCTCATATTCCTTATCAGGTCCTGGTGTGTTATAATAATACAGAGTACAGTGCAACAAATGTTGTTTATCAATGTCAAGGGAGGGGAACTTGCTGATGACTACATTCATCAACTCTTCAGTCACTGCCCCTGGACCAGTCGTAACCAAATCCTGGCTGTACCAATAGAAAATTTCGCCCTCCGATTGCACTGCAAAGGTACCAATTTGTTGCTGTGCTTCCATACCCTGCATAGTCGGAACTACTGCTATACCAAATAGCTGCATAAGGTCTCTGCCCAAGAGGTTTACTGGGCATTTTGCGGAAACAACAATTTTGCTTTTCTGGGTCAATCTTGAAACAGGATCAGTTATTGCAATATTATGGGAGAGGGGCTCCCGATACAGCTGTCCATTTGCTGCTTTCACTATTATGTATTCAGGTGACTCTGAATTCTCTGGCAGTTTGGAGGGCTGTATCAGGGTCCGTGATGCCCCTGAGTCACACAAGAATGTGACCTCCCTCCCTTCTACCAGGAGTGTAACTTCTGGTCTTGTGTCTGCTAAATAGAGCTCTAAGCTCAATAAAGCTAAATCCAATATTTCATTTTCTTCACTGTCCGTAACTTCCTGCACTTTCCCCTGTCACATCTTCTACTCCTCCTATCACATTCTCATTTGTCCTTTCTCTGCTATCCCCTTCTAGTGATTCTTGACTATCATATAGTCAGTCCTCACCCTCCTTGTCTTCCTCCATGGTTGCCCTCTTGATTTTCTTGCAATCCCTTGCCAAGTGTCCCTTTTTACCACATTTAAAACATTCACCCCTTTTCTTTCGCCCTTCAAAGTCCTCTGATCGCTGATCAGATTGTTTGTTTCCCTGGGCATTTCTCTTGCCCTTTTTCCTGGACTGTACTATATAAACTTCTGCTCCATCTTCTACAGAAAATACTTGGGCTTTCTTTTTCTTTTTGCTATTAAAATGCCTTTCGGCATGCCTAGCATATTCAAGGAATGACTGTAACCTGCTTGTACGATGATCTTCCATGTGCTTTGTAATAAAACTGCTTATGGGTGCAATGCTGCCTTTCAAAAATGCATTCTTTAACTGCTGCTCATATGGGGAATCTTGTGTCTGATCTTCAGGAACTTGCATTCCACAATGGTTATTAAAACATTCTAACAGTCTGGCATAATATCTGTCAATAGTTTCACCTTCTTGTTGGATGCATTGATTAATGCAAGTCCAGTCTGCCCTAGGCTTCCATTTCTCAGAGATTCGGTCTGTAAGATCTTTCACTCTGTTGTCTAGCTCTGCGCTGATATGTGAGAGGGGTCTGAGTGCAGCGTCACGGGGATTCCATTTGCCACTAATCATGTGCCAATCTGGTCCCACAATTTGTCTGACTACTTTTTCTACCTCTTCTCCATTTAAATTATAACTCAGCCTCATTCCTTGCAAATCTTCTAAGAACTTTCTGAAATTAACTTTTGGATGGGGAATTCCCTCAGTGGCTTTCCGGATATCTTCTGGAGTCCAGGGTCTATACACTAGAATAGTTGGGTCCTGAACTTCTTGCCCTGCCTGAGGATTAGGTACTTCTATAAGTGGGCATATTTCTTCTTCACTCATAGGTCATGAATTCCTACCCATTTTATATAATTCAGTGTCCTCTTTTGAGTTACCTGACCGTGTTCGAGACCTGGTCTCGATGGGATCTCTAGTAAACGGTTTTGCTTTTGTAGTGTCTCTATTTTCAGCGACAGCAGGATATCGTGGGGGTGGACTAATCTGTTCACGTGCTTCATATTCTAGTAAAGGAGGCGGAGGGGCCAATGCTATTACTAAGTTATTGTCCTCCTTATGTAAAAACATTGCTTTTGATTTATTATTCTTTTGTTCCCTACGGTTTACTTCCTCAATCCACCTGTGTGCCTGAGGAATTCCTAATTGGCACTGCTTTTTTACCCGACCTTTGGAATCGGTTTTAAGCTGTTTGACAAGTTTGACAAGCGAGGATTTTTCTAATTTACCGTCAAATTCATACTTATCAACCCATTTTGAATAGTATTTAATATTATCAGCACAATGTGACTGCATGTACTTTGTGTCTTCGGTTAACGGCAGATTTTGGGATCTTTTTGTACAATTATTACCCATTTTGTTCTACCCTTTTTAATCGTTACATAACTCCTTATTTTTAATGTGGTACCACGGATTTTGTTATAGTCTCTTCAGAATGACTGCCTACCTACTCTGTTTTCCATGATCTATGACAAGACAGTAATCTTTTCTGTCCCTGACTTGTAAAAATACAGTCCTAACAAAAACAACACAAATCTAGTCCCTGATCTAAAAACAGAAAAAAGTAGATTCACCTTACCTGAGCCTTCGTGATTGATCACCTGGTTCGTGAAAACCCATCCTTCAGTCGCAGATCAGAAATTGGCTGGCCTCTTTTGTAAGACAGTTCAGTCGGAGGGCTTTTCAAATAAGAAGAACCTCTGTGGTTTCTTCCTCGTACAGTTTCAAGCCACCTGGCCTGTCTGATCCGAGGTGAAGTGAGGGTTTCCGGTCTGAAGGACCAATCTGTCAAAGGAAAAAACTTCAAAGACCAATACACGTAAGGTTCAGATAAGGCACATTTCATAACTTGCTGCAAGGAGACAAAAACATACAAATACAGGATTTTGCCTAACTACTAACAGGAAGTATGCTATTCTTATACTGTTCTACAAGACATTGCCTTCTGTGGTTGACGTAATCAAACACAACTTTCAGTATTGTTCTACAGCAGATGTTACTCAGAATTTCTGCTGATATGACTGGATTTATGAAAAACATTTTGAGAAAAACAACCTGGCCTTGGTGGGCTCTAGCTCGTTACAAGCTTCTATTGTGTAGTTCTAATACATGTGTTACATTTTAAGGTACTTTTTCTAGCTTAGGTACAAGCAAATGCTGATTGCAGTTCATATTTTCAAGCAGTCTTTGTTCTGATTATCTATAGCTTCTGCAGCTGTGTATTTTCTCACAGCACAAGTGGAACTCCTTGTCTACGTCTAGTACAAGTGATACATCTATTCATTATTTTCCTGACACAAGCAGAAATTATCTGCTTCCCTGTAAATTTCCAAAGCATAAGCAAAGATTATAGCTGCACATATTTCATGACAATACAAGGTTAGAAAGCTTCTGCAATTTGTACAGATTTTATGCAGTGTGAAATAGATTAAATGTGTTAACCCTTTTCAAGCCTTAAATGCACTAAGCATATTACTAATACATACACTAATACATATTTTTTCTGACATGTAACAACCACCAAGCAGTAGTACCGTATTTCCCCGAAATAAGACTGGGTCTTATACCTTTCCCCCATCGAAATACACATTAGGGCTTATTATCAGGGGATGCCTTATTTACCCCCCCCCGTGCAACAATCTACATTTACTTATTTATTTATTCATGTACAAAAAAATGACATTTACTCATGTACAAAATTGACATTTATTCATATGCACAAATCAACATTTATTCATGTACACAAACTGACATTTATTTGGTACTTTTCTGTTATTGGGCAACAGTTCTAGGTAACACGTTAACAGTTGTGTGAGAATTCTACGTAAACAGTGCAACAAACATTTCAGCTTAAGAATAGCTACACCTTGGCTTTCACAGTGCAATATTTAATGTTTAGCAAAAAGTGCAGAAAAATCTCAATACATGTGTATTGGAGGAGGGGGGAATAAAACAGGTGAAAAACTGCCACTTTTTGAGTGGTGATGCTTTCTTTATTCCTTACCCAAACCATAAGAGTGGAATGATGGGCCAAGGATCTCAAACGTCAAGTGTGAGTGAGGATTAGGGTTACAGTAAGAATCGTGGAGGACTGCCGGGGAAAGAATCTTACGACTTTCTGCAAAGAGAAGAAGTTGGGTGTCCGAATGGTCCGAAAATGGCAAGCAGAGTACGATAACCTCAGTCAACAGGTGTCAATAATATTATTTTATAATTCAACACATCCGTCGTGTGTTGTTGACAATCTTAACTGGGGCTTATTTTTGGGGTAAGGCTTATATCGTGACCACCCGGGAAAACCATGCTAGGCCTTATTCTCTTGTTAGGTCTTATTTACAGAGAAGTACGGTAAATACTACAAAATACTGAGTGTAACAACAATGTACAATAGTAAATGCAACAATTACTGTATAATGTAGCTATAATATCTTATACAAAATTATGCAGGGATTCACACCAGTTTAGCTAGGTTCACTCTAGAGGGTCAAAAGGTGCCAACGACAGTTCTGTGGAAAAGGGACTAGACTATTTAAGAGGAAGGAATGACTAAGAATATTTAGAAAATAATTTTTTTAAATCTTCAAAAAGAAAAAAGTTTTTTGTTGGCAGGGCTGGCATTAGTTGAACTGATGCCCTAGGCAAAATCCCCCCCCCCCCCACACACACACACACTCTGCCTATTGCCCCACTTCCACCACCACATGCATTTTATTTTATTTATTTTATTTTACATTTGTTGACCAGGCTAGTCCAGCTGGATATATGTCCATTTTCAGTGGAGGCCCGGGGAGAAAAGCTCCAAAAATTACAACAACATAAAAGGTCAAGACAAAGACAATAACAGTATAATTTGGTACATAAGTTTTAACAATTATAGTACAAGCCTAAGATTATATATTTTATATTTCAGTAGGAAAAAGGAAAAATTTATCTAAGAATAGATGAATAAGACTAATACATTTGTATTAGAAATGGTGTAGTACAAATCTTTATAACATATTACAAAATTAGATACACCTAGTAATTATGATAAGAGATACTAAGGTCTCACAAAAACCTAAAAAAGAAAAACACTAGTGATCAATAGATAGAGTATAGAAGAACAGCAAACAAGGATGGATTTCTAGTGTTATTTAACACATAGGTTGTGATACTATATGAATGTGTTTGATCATTCCACAGTATATACTTATTTACATGAGAAAAAATCCTAAGGAAGGTTAAGCTCACTAAAAATTAGTGAGACAACACAAGATCATTTACCATCCAGTGGTGCCTGTCTCCCTTTTCCTGGCATACTATTCCATCCAGATCATGTTTTTCTTACTTTTTTCACAGCTCTTCTTAATTTATAGGGTGTGTTTTTTTTTCCTGGATTCAATGTTACTACTTCAATTCTGCTTTTTCCTGCATTCTTTCAACACACCCTAATTGAAAAAGACTACAGTATAATAACTATGGAGAAAATACTTACACTAAACCGGGGTGGCTCCCAAAAGCTATGGAGATTCTAGATCCTCTGAAGTGCATTTTAGATTTTAAGCGACCTTTCATCCAAGGACAGCCTAAAAAAATCATGATTAAAAAAATAAATTCAGCCTTACTCTTCAGCTTTGCTTTCTTCTGCCTACTTTCAATACAATTTAACTGACCAAGATTACACTTCAGTAAATGTGTAGGAAATAACTGAATTAACTTGGGGGGGGGGGTCTGGTAGCCTAGCTGTCCACAGAAGCCATGTGGTTATAAATGCCCAGAGGTGCATTTTTAAGCTTTATTTCCCCCAACCTTTTGATCCAATCATGATCTGAACAAAAATCATGAGTAATGAAAGAAATTCAGTTGTATTTATTTTTATTTCAGGGAAGTAACAAGTTATATCCCAGGCTTAATGCACAAAGATGACAAAATAACAGATCACAAATGCTTGTGAGGATACACAGGTTCAAAAGTTCATAGGTGATTATTAGGCTAATGGCGCAAGAGCTTTTACAAGCCTAGCCAACAATACCCAAGATATGAAAATATTATATCTTAATTCCCCAATATGAGATGGGGTAGTATCAGAGCAGTGGGTCTTTGGGTGTTAGAGCCCTGAGTCATTTTACAGACGGCCTGTGTCCAAAGGGATATGGGTGGTACCCCTAGAGTGAATTTACAGTTCCTCATCCATTTATCCAAATTCTTTTTGAAAAGAGTGAGGAATGCGCTTTGTTTTACAAAGACTGGAAGTTTATTCCATAGACTAGGTAGTCTTTGGGATACAAATCTATCTCTCCAGCAAGTTTTGTTAGAGTCACAAAAAAGGTTCAGATCCATGAAACACATAACCTTCGTATAATTTTTCTTGCAAATACGTAACATTTCATCGGGGCTGACCTGTAGGTCAGGCATAAGAAACAGCTCAATAAACAGCATGACACAGAGTTAAGAGATAGGGCCTTTAGTTGGTCTGCATATTTTGTATTTTTAGTGAGAAACCTCTGAGGCCACTCCAGTTGGTGTAAATGCCTGGTTAGGTATATGCAGAAGAGATCATTGTACTCTATTATGGTCCTGATGAGGGCCACATATAATGACACTGACTTCCTTTAACCTTGATGCCATGTGTTTACTTATAAATTGAGCCACACAGAAGGATTTCCTCACTACCATAACTAGCTGGTGGTCAAAGTTTAGGTTACTATCTATCTGTGTTCCTTGGTCCCTCACCACTGGGTCTACTTTTAGGGGTGTGCTATCACTATTATAATTTACAGGGATGTCTGATTTAATGAACGGTATGATTACACATTTTTTAGTATTTTGTCTCAGACCATAGTTTTGGCACCAGTCATTTGCCATTTTTAAGCCTGTTTGTAGGATATCAACATCGTTTGGGAGATTCGATGATTGCTTCCAGCTTACAGTCATCAGTGAACTTGGTGAGACAGAGACCTCCAACATTGGCCTTCAACTCAGAGTAGTATATACCAAACAGGAGTTGTCCCAAAACTGAGCCCTGTGGGACACCACTAGTAACAGGTTTCTTAACAGAAGTGGATTTGCCTAACCAGACAGTGAGCCAGTTTGCTATCCACCTGACAGTATAGGGGTTTATGTCTAATGCAGTAAATTTATCTATGCTCCCCCAGTGAGGGATTATGTTGAAAGCTTTGGCCAGGTCTAGATAAGTGGTGTGTACTGTTTTACCCTCATCTATGGCCCTGGTGAATTTCTCGAAGAAGTCCAGCAGACGGAGCAGGCAAGAACTCTTTTGACAAAGCCAAATTGGGTCTGGTCCAGTGCTTGGATATTTTCTATGTTGATACTGATCAGGCCCATGATAATGCTCTCAATGGCCTTGCAGACAAGACTGGTCAAGTTTATGGGTTTATGGTTCCCTGGGTCAATTCATGCCCCCCCCCCCACCCATGCAGAGAGATGGCTGTTGCAATCCTCCTTTCCTCTGGGACAAAGCTCATCTGGAGGCTGGGGTTAAAGAGGGCTTCTTGTGGTCCTGATAGATCCTGTCTTAGGCTATTTAAAAAGCATCCTGAAATGTTGTTGGGCCCAATGGATGCTGTGTTTTTGGCTTTAGTGAGTACAGTAAGCACCTGTTCCCTGTAATGACTGGTAGGGGGATGGTTGCGGGTATTTCTTTAGGTGTGGTAGGAGGTGAAGTTTGAACTTAACTTGTCAGCCAGCAGGTTTGCTATAGTTTCAGGCTGGGCGTACGTGTTACCATTCATGATTAACTCAGCACATTGCTTGGTGTTTCCCTCGAGGTTACAAACATAATTAAAAAAGCCTTAGGGTTATCTTTCAACTGAAGGCTATCTTTGCCTCGTACTTTGCTTTGGCAGAGTTGACCAGCTCTCTAATTTTTTTGTTTAGACTGGTGAGTATCTTTTTGCAGTGTTTTGTCTGTTCCTCCTTGACTTTGGAGACATTTTTTCCTTTTGCTGAACAGCCTATTTATACTAGTGGTCCACCAGAGTGGTTTGTTCTTGCCATTAATCATAGATTTGACTCAGACAGTACTGCCTTCTCTATGCAGCTATGAATAAGGTTGCATCAAAGTATTATATCTTAATTCCCCAATATGAGATGGGGTAGTATCAGAGTAGTGGGTCTTTGGGTGTTGGAGCCCTGAGTCATTTTACAGACTGCCTGTGTCCAAAGAGACATGGGTAGTACCCCTGGAGTGAATTGTTTTTGCGTACAGCACAGTGTAGCACTCAATGTCACCTTGGTTTGGAGGGGCTTGGAAATTTAATAAACTGTCACTAAGTTTGTTTAGTTTGGAATGGAGCAACCCAAGCAAGTCATGCTGTTGGACAAGTCTAACAGTGTGATTGTCCTTTATGAACACTGAGACACCTCCTCCCTTTGTTTTACCCTGAGTTGAGGGATAGCCTGTGATAGCCAGGGTGCTCTGCATGGTTCTGAACCATGTTTCCATGATTGCACATATGTCTGCATTCTTCAGGGTGAGGAGCACTTCCAGGGAGTGCAGTTTTTTTTATTTAAACTCCTAGTGTTGAGCATCAGTACCTTTAAGTGGTTATGAGTGATTTTTGTTAGGTTGAAGGGTTTAACACCTAAGCATGGCCTAATAAATGCACTATGGATGGAAATAGATAAAGTTTTTGCCGTTACATAGAAGCCAAATGGAGACAAGTGCAAACCACCTGTGGCAAAGCATCATGGTTTGTCGATCATGTCTCCCCAGGCTAACATATACTGGATCCCCTTGTTGTGACACCAGAAAGTAAGCCAATTGTTGAAGTCAGTCTTTTTTGTTGGTACTTGTGGCATCATCATTGGTCTAGGTGGGATGCTACTCAAAGCCAGATTAAGAACTCCATCATGTCTCTCTTCATATAGTCCAGTGAGGTACGTCTTAGGTTGTTTATACTCACATGGACTATGGCCATGTCATACTGGTACTTGTAGTTTAAAAACCTAAGTGCATGCGTGATCTGGCAGATCCTTGCTCCAGACAGACAGCTGACTGTGATCTTTTCCTTATATATCCTGATGAGCGGGACATCAGTATGTCTTACAATGGAATCCCTGATAACTAGAATGTTTGGTTGTGTCATGTGCTGCCTTATGGGCTTGGAAGCGGGGCTACTGTGATTTTCAGAGTTATGCATTGTGTGAGGCATTGTCTTTTTTGAGTGTGCACAGGGCCACTGAGAGATGCTTTTAGGAGTTCTTGGAGGTTTGGGTAGATTACATGTGAGTCCCTCTGCATATGTGGGTCTATGTGTTTATTCCTTAGTATTGATAGTGAGTGTTTTGGGTGTAATGCTGACAACCTGGTTTGCATTTTTCAAATGTGCCTGTGAAAACTTTGCTTCCAATGACATTGTGTATCTAAATCTTTCACATACTGTGTTTGTCTGTTCTAAAATTAAGTGGTAGTCAGTGAACTTAGGGTAGTTACTACACTGCCTCAGAATGCCCATAGCCACCAGGCCACAAACAGAGAAGACAAGGAATCCGTTATACCAGATCCTTAGTAGATAGGAAGGAGTAGGGGAGAGTCACAAAAAGGTCTAAGTGAGAGTGTTTGCTAACATACTATAGTATGACTTGCAGTGGTGCTGCCCTTTGCACAAACCAGCAGCTCTTTGAGCAGCTATGAACAGTGAGTGACTATGGAGAGTGTTTTCTATAAAGGATTTGAAACTGGAAATGTTTGTATATATGCAAGGCACAGGTAACTGTATTTGGTTATCATGCAATTGCAAGGCTTTTTACCAGCAGGATGAAAGACTTTTAGACAGTTAAGCCCTCAGAGCAATTAGATAAATACACAATAAGCTTTCTACCAGCAGTTCCCACTTCAGATGGGTAGAATCAGCCCTCTCCTCCCATCAGAGTACAGAATAAAATCATCTTAATGTAAAACAAACTGGTTTAGAGCTCAAGTGTATAACAAATGTTTTGCAACAAAAGGCAAAACTCCTGCAGTATCAGGAATCCCTTGAAATAAGTTTACAAACCCTGAGAAATGTTCCCAAATACAGAAAAATGTGCACAGATATAGGAAAACTTCTACAAACACAGAAAAACTTTGCAAAGCTTGGAAATATTCTGGCAAACTGAGGAGATCTTTGGCAAACTCAGAACATATTTTGCAGTATCAGAGAAGGTTAAGAAATATCAGGATACTGTTAAAATGACCTAAGAGCAATACCATAACAAACAAATGGTATTTGTTTAACAAGTGCAGGCTGAAAAATAGTGATACATTCAAACAAATCAATAAATGCAGCACAAAACTGTTATATAGCACTGAGATATTTAGATCATGTGCAAAAAATACTGATATCAGCTTTGTAGGCCCATGGATGGTTTTAGATGCAATACAAGCCTCTTGTAGTCTCAGGCATCCAAGCCAGGCACAGGCACAGGGAAGTTCAGAATAAGTCATATCTGGGAGTAGTGCCTGCCTCTCTACCACATCAGTAAAAATAGTCACTATCTCTGTATGACTGATGTTAGATTAGGTTGAAAATGAAGGCACAAATGGACATCTTTAAATATTTCAAGTTGCTTCTACCATACATATATACAACATGCCTTCTCACCCCTTCCCACAAAGACAGCCACCTGTATATGTCTGATATTTTACTGTGAGGAAAGTGAAAAAATAATGATCACATTAATGTTTCCAATTTGTTACTCCTAGACAGTACAGTACTCCTGTATAAGCTATGGTGACTCTGTGTGTTCACTTTTGATGTTTGTGAGGAAAGCTAAATAAATAATGACTGCAATGTTCCCAGTGCAACACAAAATATAATTACCTGTGCATACCTATGTGGTTTGGGATGAAAAATAAAAAAAATGACATTATCCCCAATTCCACAAACAAGCTACAGTGAGCTTCTGTGTACATCTCTGAGAATGGCCAGTTGTAGATAAGAAAAGAATTTTAGTGGAGTGAAGCCGAGTTGTTTCATTCCTTTCTGATCCATTCCAGCACACTGTTTTTTTGTTTCTCAGTTTTAGACAAGGCCAGTTCAGGGTAGAATCCAATACTAAACCTGTGTCGAAATCTACTTATGCAGCCTGGGGAGCAGAAGCCACTAGACTTTCAGAAACTCTGAGGTTTTGGCTGTTTTGTGATATTTTTTATGCCTTACTTTTGAAAGCTAATGACTTGCTAACTATTTTCTACTGCTATCCGGAAGAATTATTTATGTGTCTGGTAATATTGTGAGTATCCAAAGATAAAAAACAGCAATGATATAATTTCATACATGAGCACATACATACACACACACACGCGTGCATACACACACACACACACACACACACACACACACACACACACACACACACACACACACACACACACACACACACACACACACACACACACACACACACACACACACACACACACACACACACACACACACACACACACATTCATGCAGCTTCATCTGTATCCCTAGAAGCACGCATACACTTGTTTAGACATATGCACAGACTAACACACCTCCCAACCCCACATCTTTGCTCAACATATCTTTACTGCAACCATTACCACAGGTATTAATTGTCTGTTACTGTAGTTTTATGATGGTCACTTTTTCCTCCTAGTGTAAAATTTTACTCAGTTGAGTAATTTGGCCATGCAAATATGGAGTGATTAAAATTTCTAGAAGTGAATATATGGCTAATTATCTGCTTCCCCAGGTGTCCCCATTACCATGCAGCTCTGCACACAAGACCATCATCTAGCTGAGACCCACCCCACCCCCGGCACTAGGGCAGTCTGTGAATTAGAACGTTTTAGCATGTTGAGGAAAACTGCAAAGCTAAACTTTCATGTCATGCTAAGCCTTTCTGAATACAAGTGAAAGTGACTGCAATCTCAATGATTTTCCAGAAAAAAAAACACAAATTTTATGAGGAACAGACCAAAAATAAGAAGCAAAATCAGTGACATTCTGCAAAACCAGAGGAAGCTGAAAACTATGTTTAATAGTGATTAAACAACAGCAGAGGTAAATCACTTTTATCCACAGATGGCCTCTGTAAACATCAATTACAGCCAATTTCTTGATGCCACAGATGAATGACCATGGAGGAAAAACAAATATTAATAGTGTTCTATCGTACTTTAACACAAATGCACACTAGTCTTGCAAAGCTAGATTAATGACTGTTTAAAGTGAGCAAAAAGGGTTAATCACTGTCAACAGACAGCTCACAGTAGTTATAGTCACTTAGGTACACACTTCAGATGTCTGACTGTGATAAAAAACATAATGATCATTGGTTGTATTTCAGCTTCTATACAAACAGTAGCCACACAATATAATATTTCATGTTGTTTTACTCAAATCACATTAATCCTACAATGCCAGTAAAATAATATCCCCCACAGAATTGTGTTACTGTAATTCACATCAACATGCATCTTCTGGATTTTAGTAGGTCAGTAATGCCAGACACTAGGGCTTCATACTTCTTATTGTTCACAAAGTGTACATTGATGCAAAACCCAAAGATCAATTAACTTTTTAAGTTAATTGATTAATTTGTAAAAAAAATGGGCATGTGTCCTGCCATTACTTTTGGATTTTCACAGATTATTAAACAAAGAGGTAGACTGATACTACTCTTCAAGTTTAGTCTGTAAGTATGCTTATCTCTTGCTGGTTCTCCTTATAGTCATGGTCTTCAAAGGAAGACAAACAAGCAGCAAGTGCTCAATTTTCCATTTACTTTGGTAGTTTGCTTTATACCATTCATTGATGTTGTCACATGTCTCTCATATATACAAGGCACGGGTAATTGTGTATGCTCATCGTACAAATGCAAGTTTTTATACTGGTGGGATGAAATACTTTTACATAGTTAAGTCTTCAGGCCAGTCATGTAAACACACAATAAGCTTTCCACCAGCAGTTCCATCTCATATGGGTTAAATCAGTCCTCTGCTCCCACCAGAGTGCAGAATAAAACCCTGTTAATGTAAAACAAACTAGTTTTGAGCTCAAGTGCAGTAAATGCTTTACAACAAAAAGCAAAACTCCCGTAGTATCAGGAATCTTTGGGAATAAGTTTACAAACCCTGAGAAATGTTCCTAACTATAGAAAAATGTGCACAATAATGATTCTTCATGATCAATCATTGCAGCTAGAATTATTAGCCCTGTCAAGGTTGCAGCAGCGAGCTGATGACACAGTTGTTGACAATGGTTCAGGATGAAAAAAATAATTTAATAGCGACTGTAATGCCCCAACACTGGCCCAGTAATCAAGGAGCCTCAATCCTCACCACTAGCTCCAGTGGGAGTGTACATTGGGAGGACAAGTACACACACAGTAAAATGCAATTTCCCTTAAGAGCACACAGAGGCCACAGTCAGTCTTGGTCTGGTTTCTCCCTCTTTCTCCAGATCTCCAATAAAACTCTCCACTGCAAACTGGGAACCATTATTGAATCCCCAAATGATGTGGATACTCTACAAAAGGGCTTTACAGAAACAGATGCTTGGTGCCAGAGCCATGGGCTCAAGCTCAATGCCAAGAAATGTATAGTTATCCCCTTTGGGAAAAAACATGTACCTATGAATTACCATATAGGTGGCAGTACACTAAACACCGATAGTGTGATAAGAGACTTAGGGACACTGGTGGACAGTGGTCTCACCTTCGATAACCACACCGCCACAACAGTCAGGAAATCCTTCTATGTGGCACACCTCATCACTAAGGGCTTTTCATCCAGAAAAAGAGGAGGTCATTGTCCCACTGTACTCATCCCTCATTAGACCCATTATAGAATACAACACCCCATTTGGTATGTACCTCTCAAGACATCTACAACAACTGGAAAGGCTGCAGAAATACCTCACTAAATGAATCACAGGCCTAAAGCAGATGCCCTATGCTGACCGCCTTAAAAAACTCCAGCTATACTCTGTCGCATATCGTCTACTCAGAGGTGATCTCTGCTTAACATACAAGGCCATGTCAAACCCAGAGCTGTTGGACATGCTACACTTAAAGAAATTCCAGTCCCTCACGCTCCAGGGATCTAAACCTTGTCTTCACAATAAACAAAACATGCTGGAGGGATAGGTTCCTGACCCAGAGACTCCCCAGACTCTGGAATAGATTGCTCATACATGTCAAGCAGAGTGCCTCTTTGGCCCTCTTCAAAAGGAACCTTGACAATTGGATGAGAGAAAGGAAATTCACCCCGGGGATCATGTCAGTTGCCCTGCTAGACAGGGGTCCTAGGAAGTAAATAGTGTGGGAAGAAATAGCCAGGGAATTGTTATGGCTAGGCTTGTATAGGCCCTAGGGTTGATAGCCTAGTACCAACCTATGAACCTATGGCACAGCTATAGAGTTGGGATCCTAGGTGAGTGGCCAACACAAGACCTCCAGCACCCTCTCTGTCCAACCAGTGCTTCATGTCCCTGCCAAGTAGCTGGCACACACACACACACACACACACACACACACACACACACACACACACACACACACAGTTTGAGGTTAGACATACACACACACACACACACACACACACACACACACACACACACACACACACACACACACACACACACACACACACACACACACAGAAACACACACACACACACACACACGCACACACACACACACAACGGGGGAAGGCTGGCACAGGTTTACTAGCTATGCCCCCTTCTGCCCAGACTATAAGGTAGTTTTGACTGCCACCAGCCACTCCTTATTAGCTACTTTAAGGCCCTTAATAAAGGGTGTCCAATCCTACTTTGTAATATTAATACAAATGGTAGTTTGACCAAGAGCAAGGCTATTAGGACTGGCCCACAGTGTCACCAAATAAATATGCAAGTACTCTCATAACTTAAATATGTCTCACAAATATCAGCCGCAATGAAAGGTTTAAATATATTTTATAATAAATAATAAAAGAACAAGAAAATACTCAGTATATAATCACAGTAACTTCGGAGTTCAAAAATCACTGGAAATATTTAAAACAACATTGCAGGACAGTCTCAAATAAATAGAGAAAAACATCTTAAATTAAGCTTAGCTATATTCCTGACTATATCTAAAAGAATTATACTGTACCCTAGAACTTACTTACAGAGCAAGGCAAGTGTGTGGTGAATGAGTCTTCTTGTCAGGTCAAAGACAAAATACAAAATGCCCAGTCTCTCTCTCAGAGACTTCTTAAATTAATATTTCAAGCATTACTGTCAGGGTAGCTTGAAGCACGACATCACTTCTTGTCATCTGACTATCCCAGGTGAAAACGCCCACTGCAGCTGGTAGCATTTAGCATCCGTCTGTGAAAACACATAGACCTCAGATCTTTTGGCAAATGATGGAAGTCGTAAAATAATTTACATTCCTCCACATTTGAAGACAATACAAAAAACTTCTAGTTCTAGACATTATGTCTCCTGTTGCACTGAAACTGAAAGATAACATATCTTTTTATGGCCCAGCCATAAAGTAATTCAATCTCAACTATTCTTCTGAAGTTAACGTCTTGTGTTGCAGTTTCCATTGTTAAAATATATACATCTAAACAATTACAATAGTGTATATACATTTCTGTTCAGTACTTTACAAAATATCCCTTCAGCACACGTCTGTTAAATATGGCATACAGTTCTAATACATCTGTAACACAAGCATCTTACATGAAGCACGCTGACATTCACAAATGACACACAACCGTTTATAAAATTCCAGATAGCTGTGCTGGCAGTATCTCCCTTTTGTTACACTTCTATGTAAATCATGTCAATATTCACAAATGACATATAATTATTTACAAAACTCCAGATAGCTGGGCTGGCAGTATCTCCTTTTGTCACAGGGACACTCTTTTTTCACTACAGGAGTCATGATATTACAACACTTGGGAGAGTGATTTAATTCCTATGGCACTACTACTGCTTTATTCTTACAATGGAGTGCTACAAACCATTTGTTTATTTGTTTTCCTAAAGTAAAGAAACACGGTATTTCTTTACTTTAGGAAAATAGATAAATAAATATCAGGAAAATGCCCACCTCCCACCCCAGCTGCACAACTCCCTAGGTGGCTGCCTATGCGGCTTATGGGGTCTATAGTATCTAATCGAAGAGGCATTACAGCAAATGCCTCTTCATCAACCCTTAAAGAGCGAACCGCCAATTACGCGAATGGCCAAATAAGCAATTTTTTTCCCTAGGAGTTCATAACTTCGAAGCTCAAAATATTGAGACATAACATAACATCTAAAACCCATAACATCTAAAACTCATAACATCGAATTTCATAACACTGAAACTTTGCATCACAACTTCAAAACCTACAAATCATATGTAAATAACATCCCCTACACCTAAAACAACACCAAAGTAGTAAACACACTTTGTACTACATTTCCCTAGGAAACAAATCGCTGATTTGGCATTCCCGTAATTGGAGGTTCACTCTTTAGGGTCGATGAAGAGGCATTCGCTTCAATTAGATAATATAGACCCGGCTTATGCATATAGCTGGCCACATTTTATGGGGTTTATTTGGAGAAACACATCACTCACAATTCCATACCCTAAATATTCACCTATAAGAAATACTTTGAATTCACTTAATAAATCCTCTTCTTGATCAATCCTTTCTCATCTTTTTTTAGCAAATACAAACTACATAATTATTGACATCCACGAGTGGTGTCCTGATGGCTTTTCCTTCAAGCCACACTTTACATTCTGAAATAAAGGAGACATAAAGGTCATTTATGTAATTTCCTAAACTCACTACAGCCACATACTCCCTTCCTCATCCTAATTCCATTTTTTGATTTGTCATTCATTCATTCATTCTTTCATTCATTCATTCATTCGTTCATTCATTCATTCTCCAATAACCTGTTTATACAGATGAGGGTTGCAGGGGATCTAGATCCCACCCTGACATTCAATGGGCACAAGGCAGTGAAACTGATTTTGAATTTAGATACCAACCCATCAAAGGATGCATAGGTACACAGACACACACACACACACATACACACACACACACACACACATACACACACACACACACACACACACACACACACACACACACACACACACACACACACACACACACACACACACACACTTACATCCATAAGCAGTCACTGTCATGTTGCATACATGCCTACAAACAATTTATAGGCTTGTTAATTCACCTGTCTTAGGAGGAAATCAGGCAAAAGCCCACATGAAGAACATGCAGAATCAGCATAAAAGTCACCCTCACCAAAGCTCAAACTGGAAAACTAAGTACTGTGAGGCAGTAATGCTAAATGATATACCATTGTTTTGCCTTTCTGTATGTATCAGCACTACTAATATTAGCTGCAGGCATCACATTAAATCCTAGCTACCAAACACAATTCCATAATCACAGAGAAAGAAGGATTCTAAGATTTCATGCAGAAAGCATTCATAACAAGTGAAGTGCCTTAGCACTCAAATTATAATCAAACAGTGCAGATGTTAAGGCCATTACTGAGTCTGGCATGAAAGCTCCAAACCCCATCACTCACTCTATATCAACTAACTATAACATGTGAAAGTATATGCACAAGCCAGAAAATGCAGGAGGAATATTCCCAATATAAATTCTCCCCTTTCACCTAACTGGCATCTCACCTATTTTCTCTGAGCATGATCTAAATTAGCTGATCTGTACAAGCATCATAGACTACTGCCTAACATTCAACATCTTGTTAGTCAACAACCCACCACCAGCTACGATCTGATACATTAACTCACTGCTAACAACAGTTTTACACCCTCTAGAATCCCATCATTTTGATAGACTAGGGAACGCCAGCCCTACTGGGATGTTTACCTCTTTCTTACACACAGCATCTTTATGCAGTGTACACTATCACAAATCACCATAGAATACATCAAATTAAACCCCTGTTCTAGTAAACACTCAGCAGTAGTTTTGATCCTCATTAACTCTACAGGAAATACATTTCACCACAAGTACATCTCTGCTCCTAAATCACCATTGCTTTGGTACAACCATCTTCTCGACAAAAACATAGCTTTCATTATGTAGCACTATTATATTCTGATCACTCATACAGTACAAAATTTCCCACCTTCTTTCAGAGCTATGTTTAAATGGTTGGACCTCAGTAACTGCTCAATTTAACTGCATAACAGCCACTAGAAGCCATATAGCTGAAGACTGGCTTTATTGACATGAATGTGCCCACAAAAATTTAGAAAGCAAAAAGTCACAGGCATACAGAAGCTAGGTAATTGAAACACATGTATGTCCTTAAGGAGTCATTTGCATTTATCACAAGGGCATTCACTACAGGAAGTTTAAGGTATTACACAATGAACACCTTTGCTTTCCCTGGTCTTTCTTGTAAATTTTGCTTCTATAAAGCAGATAGTTTCATAGAGCTAGCTAATATAAGAGCTTAAAAAAGTCTTTCAAACATAACACTTAAATATTCCAAAAAGAATTAAATCCCAGAAAGAATTAAACTGCCAGATCAATGGCACAGAGGGCTAAAGCTCTCACTATAGTCCAGGTTGTCTGAGCCATGGACAAAGGAAGGATGGGCATGTCTATCCTAGGGGGAGGGTGTCCACTTGGATGCACTTTGAGGCTGATCTCAGATGGAGTCTGAGGATGCTCAGGGGAGTGTTGTTCATTGGGAGGTAAGGGCAATGGCTGAGTTACAGCAGGGGTGGGACAGTATGCCAGCATGCCCCACTGCACATCCATTCCTGGATGTTATGGATATGTACAAGAGGCTGGGTAATTATAGCATATAAAAATAATTCCCTGCAGCAACAGGACACTACCTTGGGGTGCCTTGAACTCCTTAATGGCCCCAAATGTAAGTCGGAGAAATCCAGGAGAGGCTTGTTAGGTTCAGTACCCTCTGTAAAAGAGGAGAGGCTCCCAGGACTAGTAGATGGACAACTGTGGGGAAGGGGATAAAAATAAATAAATAAATAAAGAATTAAACTTCTTAACAGGCTAGACTCATGCTACACTAAAAACCATGTAACTGTTATAAATAATAAGCATATAATATATCCCAAAACACCCACTGAATCATTTGCAGCTTATATTAAGTAGCAGTGAACTAGCTATATACCAGGACTCCACACTTGCCACCGCCAACAGTAAGAGTGACAGTTTTGCCACCTTCCCATCCAATATCCATCTATTTTTTCCCAGTCTAACTCATGTCAGTGGCTGGCTAAAAAATAAAAACAATAAAAAACATAATCAGGGACTGACAGGATCAGATGATGTATACCCCACAATTTTGAAGGCCCAAGACATTTTTTTTCAATGCCACTCACACATACCATTTACAGCAGGCATTTTCTCTGGCCTATTTGTTTAAAATAATACAGAAAGCAGTATCATGACTAGGGAAAATGAGCTCATCACAGTTTCACTTTATCAAAATCATGACCCATCAAAGGTTGCTCCTTTACCCAGTGTTAGGGCATCCCTGGATTTGTTATATTTAAGTAAGAGTGAGGAGCATGTCCCCCTGTTACAATGCTTACTAATTGTAGTTCAGGGTACTTTGTATACATTACATTATGATAAGGTAAAAACTATAGTGAAATGCCACAAATCTGTCTGCAAACATAACAGAACGTACAATATGACCTGCTAAGAAGAAAAAATTCAATTTTGGCAGCAGAACAAAAAGGTAACAAAAGCAAGCTAAATGGAACAAAGGATCATATATCGTTAAATAATGTCATAATAAAGAGCAGTAAAAAGCAGAAGAATCTAAGTATGTCATGATATTCAACAATATCCCACATTCATGGATATTGGAATGCTCACAGATATACAAGATATTCCCAATATTTTTTTAAACATCTGTATTGAATTATCACTTGTGACATAGGCAAATTTACATTTATAAAAAAGTAATCAAACTGTATTAAAACAATTTACATTAACAATTAACAAAACATATACTTCATATATATTGCTATATATTATATAACCTAAGCAACATTTCATAAATTATTCAATCCCTGCCCCTTTTTTAAACAAGATATATCTTTATTAAACCATCACTTACAACTTAAGCAGTCATACATTTATATAAATGAAAACAAACCACGCTGACACAATCCTAGTTGCAAGCATTTTTACATCACAAACCATACTGACACACTCCCAGCTGTAAACATTATACATCACTTATAAGCTAACCAATCATTTTCAGTCAAACATTACATAGCTCATTTAAGTCCTGCCTTCTTTTAAACCTTATTCTTCCCCTGTATCTATTGTTCCCACAATTCCCATTTTTTTCCTATGTAGTTTGCTCCTACCCTTTTCTAAAGATATCAGTTCCATTTGTTTTATCTCTGTTACTATATTCATTACTTCTCATATAGTTGGTTTAGATTTTGATTTCCATTTTCTAGTAATTGCTTTTTTTGGCAGCTACCATAATTAGATACAGCAAGGCCTTACCATGTCTAGGCAATTCCAATTCTGTATCATAGCTGAAAAAAATCATCTCCCTCATCACACCAATCCGCTCATCTAGCATCTCCAACAGTGCATCCCACACAGAATCTTTAAAGTCCGCCAGTCCACCACACTCCGAGTAAATATGTTCCCAAGTACCTCTTTCTTCCCTGTCAAATCTCCAACATTTGCTGTCTACTTGAGGAAAAAATTTCTGGAATCTACTTCGGGTATAAAAATATATATGTAAAGATTTCCAAGCAAAAATCCTAACCTTCTAGATTTTGTTACATATTTTGGAGGCAGACATATATCCTCCCATTGCTTCTTTGTGAATTTCTTATCCAATCTCTCTTCCAAATCCTTTCTAACCTCTACTGAGTGATTCTTATAATTATCATACAATATTTTATATGCTCTACTAATTATTCATTTTTTAATGGCAGCCTCTGTTCTAGATTCTACTAAGAATTCTACCAGTGATGATCTTTCATTTAGGGAAGGCAATCTCTAACCTGCAGTCCAAATAAGATATTCTCTGGACCCTACATTGATCAGTTACATTGCAGTGGCTGGGTCTTTCCAAGATGGCTATACACTGATCAACAGCTTAACTTCAGCTCTCCCTGTGTTAAAAAAATGAAACACAAGGGCCAGGAACTCTGCCATTTTTAGTATATTCAGTTACTGGCTTGTAAGAAACAATGATAAACTGAAAGAAAATTAACTAGAAAAGGTGAAGAAAAAACACTGACTGAGAAGAATCCTGCAGCTGTTCAACAAAAAGTATTTCAAGGGCCAGCTTTGCTGCAAGGTATGAATTCCCATAATGTAGAGGAAAAAATAAGTCAAATGTGCTCAGAGCTGATGAAAATAAATGAAAAACTGAAGGAGAATATCAACTCAAATAGTAAAAGGCTTGGAAAAAATGGAAGAAGCTTTAAATAGATGATAAAACTGCAAAAATCTGACAGAAATGAAGAAAATGCTCTCTTTGAGTATGAGACTGCTCAACAAGACATGTTTCAAAAAAATGGTAGAATTACAGGACAGAACACATAGGAAAAATCTGAAATTTTCTACTGTATCAAAGAGACTAGAAGGAACAAACTGCATTAATTTTATGAAGGCATAAATAAGCAACTGGAATGATATTCCACAGCAGGAACTGTTAATTGAAAGGTTATTCTGTGTGTATGCTCCAAATTTGACCACGAGAAAGCAGCCAAGATATGTATTAGCAAACATGCAAACCTATAAGCAGAAAGAGTTGTTCCTGATAAAACTGTGGCAAAAGGGCAACGTATTAAAAGCTGGAGATAGTAGAGTTTATGAGGAAATGATTATTCACTGTACATTAGGCAGAAGAGGAGGTAATTTATTCTGGTACTCAGGGAATGTAGAAAGGCAGGTGTGAGATTCAAGCTGCTGTATCCAGCTGTCTTCAGAATATTTTTTCCTGGAGAATCAAAGCCATTTTTTTGATGCAGAAAAGGCTAAGGAAGAAATACAAAAGTTTGTCCAACAATAAGTGAGCCATCAATCAGAAGGGGACTTTGTTTCTCATTCTTCTAATAATAAAGCCTATGTACAGAGTTTGCCAATGAAACCTTTTCCACTGTTCCAAAGGAAAATGCTTGAGAGACAGGGAAAAGCACATGGGTTGACTAGAAGAATATGGAGTACCATGGAAGGGAATTGAAATCTAGATATGGGAGATAGAGATAAACAAGAAGAGGATCAACAACACAGAAATTAGCAAATAAATGTGAGACTGCAAAGCATAAATCCCATTTGTGAAATATGTCTGTATAAGAAAAAGTGGAAAGAGTGCACTTTTGTTGCCTCAGGTCATAGGTTCATAGGTAGGTACTAGGCTATCTGCCTGAGGGCATTTATAAGCCTGGCCAGAGTGTGTTGACTTTCGCCACCCCATTGATTAATTAACTGATCCTCTGTCAAGCAGAGCCAATGAAGTGATCCCAGGGGTGTATTTTCTGTTACCCATCCACTCGTCAAGGTTTCTCTTGAAGAGTGTTAGTGAGGGGTTCTGCCTGATGTAATTTGGAATTTTGTTCCAAAGCATGGGGAGTCTCTGTGACAGGAATCTATCCCTCCAGCATGTTCTATTTATTGTTGTGGTGAGGTTTAGCTCACTAGAGCATGTGGCTCACAGTGACTTGGATTTCTTTAGGTGGAGCATGTCCATCAATTCTGAGTTGGACATGGCTTTGTAAGTCAGGCAGAGATCACCTCTGAGTAAGCGATATGCCACTGAGTACAGCCGGAGTTTTTTCAGTCGGGCTGCATAGGACATATGTTTGAGACCAGTAATCCTCTTGATGAGGTACTTTTGTAGTCTTTCCAGGTGTTGGAAGTGTCTTGTGAGGTACATCCCAAATGGGGCATTGTACTCTATGATGGGTCTAATGAGTGACGAGTAGAGGGGAACTATAACCTCTTTATTTCTAGATGCAAACCCTTTAGTAATTAGATGGGCCACATAGAAGGATTTCCAAATTACTTTGGCAATATGATTATCAAAGGAGAGATTATTATCTACTTGGGTCCCCAGATCTCTTATTACCTCTTCTGTATTAAGGGGGCTGCCACCTATGTGGTAATTTGTGGGTGTTTTGTTTTTCCCAAATGGGATGACTATGCATTTTTTGACATTTAGCTTGAGGCCATGACTTTTACACCAAGTGTCTGTCTCAGTAAGGCCTTTTTGGAGGATGTCAGTGTCAGCCGGAGAGTCAATTATGGCTCCCAGTTTACAGTCATTGGCGAACTTGGTTAACCATAGTCCTCCTGTGTTTGCCTGTACTTCTGAGAAGTATATGCCGAACAGTAGGGGTCCCAGGACTGAGCCTTGTGGGACACCACTTGTGACTGGTTTAGATTCGGACCTGGAGCCCACTATTCTTACCATGTGAGTTCTGTCTGTAAGCCAGTTGGCAACCCATCTCGTGACGTAGAGGTTTATGTTCAGGCTGGTGAGTTTGTCTGTAATACCCGAGTGGAGAATGGTGTTGAACGCCTTGGCGAGGTCAATGTAGGCTGTGTGAACCACCTTTCCCTCGTCTATGTACTTGGTGACTGTCTCGAAGAAGTCAACCAAGTTTAGTAGGCATGATCTGCCCCTAACAAAGCCGAACTGGGTCGGGTCAAGTATTTGGAGGTTCCCAATGTCTTTGTTAATGAGTTCCATGATGATGCGCTCCATAGCCTTGCAGACCAGGCTAGTCAGGCTTATGGGGGGATAGTTACCAAGGTCAGTTGTGGCCCCACCTTTGTGGAGAGGAATAACCATTGCTGTGCGCCATTCTATGGGCATGTAGCCTGTGGACAGGCTGAGGTTGAACAGCGTGTTTAGGTGGGGGTTAGTTTGTTCTGTAGTTCGTGCAAGACGCAGCCTGGGACACCATCTGGTACCATTGACACTGTGTTTTTGACTTTTGAAAGGGCTGGTTTCACCTGTGCGTCTGTGATTTTTGGGACACTACACTTTTCTGGTATTGTTGTGGGCCCTTTTGGAGGTGAGAGGGGGGGTGAAGTTTGCACTGAATCTATCTGCCAAGATGTTGGCAATATCAGTAGGTTCAGTATATTTTGTGCTATTTTGCACTAGTTCCGTGCATATCTGCGAGTTGCCACTTAGATTCTTAACATAGCTAAAGAAGGCTTTGTGGTTATCTTTTGAATCCTTGGCTATTTTTCTTTCAAAGTTAGCCTTGGATGATTTCATGAGGGACCTCAGTTTCTTACTGATACTGATCAGGGATGTCTTTCCTTCTTGGGATTTGCTTTTTTTTCTGAACTAGTTTCCGCCTTCTATTGTATAGCCTATTTATTGCAGGGGTCCACCAAACTGGTTTCCTTCTCTTAGATGAGTGAATCTTGGTTTTGCTGGGGATGGCATGATCCATGCATCTGTGTAGGTGCTCATAGAGTGCATTTGTAAAGGTTTCTGCATCTTGGGCATCATTATCCTTTAGCGTGGGGGCTGTGAAACTTACCACCTCTGTCTTAAGTAAGGTGAAGTTTGCTTTAGAAAAGTTTTTTACTGTGGTTTCCTTAGTTGGGGGTGGTGGTGGGGTGTGGACATCCAGAGTGATTAGCTTATGGTCTGATCTAACCAGTGACGGTTTGACCTCCGGTGTGGAACACCTGTTGCCCATGTTGGTGATGACCAGGTCCAATATGTTTTCACCTCTGGTAGGGGAGTTTACCAGCTGATCCAGGGCATTTGAGTTGATGAATTCCAGGAAGCGCTGGGCCTGGGAATTTGTTCTTGAGTAGTTTTCCCAATGAATGGTAGGGTAATTGAAATCGCCCAATATCAGGGTGTTCGGTAGGACCTTCATGTTTTCCAGTATCTCCAGAAAGGTGGAGTGGTGGTCCTGGGTCATGGATGGTGATCTTTAGCAGGCCACAATTTGCATTGCAGATTTGCCCGATGTTAGTCGCACATGGATGATCTCAGAGGTATCATGCTGCACCACTAACCTGGAGGTGTAGGTATCCTTGATGAATATGGATACACCCCCTCCTTTTGTGTTTTGGTTCGTGTTCTGTGGCCGAAATGTGTGGTATGAGTTGTAGCCCAGTAGTGCTGGGCCTTGAACCAGGTTTCAGTTACTGCACAGATGTCGACATTCTCCATACTGAGGAGTGCTTTGAGTGCATGCATTTTGAGATTTTAAACTCCTTGCATTGAGTAGCATAACCCTCAGTTTTTGTTAATTGTACTGTTTACGGAGGTGAGTTTGACTTTTGAGCCTTGCCTAAAAAAGGCACTATGGGGGCAGCAAGAGCCTTGGCCAGTATTTGAAAGCCTAGGGGTGACAGATGCAAGCCATCTCTTGCGAAGCAATGTGGCTTGTCGAGCATGTCGTCCCAGGCTGACAGACACTGGATCCCCTTTGAATGACACCAGAAGCTTAGCCAATTGTTGAAATTGATAATTTTTTCTTTATACTGAGGTATCATTCTTGGTGAGGGCAGGATGCTACTCAGGGTCAGGGTCATACCAGCCTGGGCTACATGATCAGAGAGCTCTTCCGTGTCTCTTTTCATGTAGTTCAGGAAGGTACGTCTCAGGTCATTCACACCAACATGAACAATGACAGAGTCATATTTGTACTTGTTCTGGAGTGACCTGAGTGCTTGTGTTATGTGGCAGATTCTGGCTCCTGACAGGCAGCTAACAGTAACCTTCTGCTTGTCTAGCCTAGTGAGTGGGACATCAGTGTGTCTGACTATAGAGTCACCTATTACTAGTGTGTTAGGTATGTTATTTCACCATAAGGGCTGTGATTGTGTGGCACACTGATTTTGTGTTTTATGTGTTGTCTGGTTTGAGACAGGAAGTGCAGGTTGTTTGGGTGTCTGCTTTGGAGGTCTCTGATGCTTTTGCAGATTTTTATTTAGAGCCTCCGAGTATAATTTTGTGTATTTATGTGTATTTTTTTGCCAGTGCTGTTTTAGTAGGTCTGTGTGTGGCTGGAGTTGTGGTGCAAGTGTTAACCTTCTCCTCTTGACTGTCTGTTCCAGTCTTGGATAAAAACAGCTTAGCTTCCAGTTTGGCTGTATAATTGCATCTCTCGCATATGTTAGTGTTTTGTGGTAGGAGGAGAGGGTTGTCTGTGTACATGAGGCAGTTGTAACATTGCCTCAGGATACCCAGATTCACCAGCTGGACTGGAGAGTGCACCTGAAGTTGCCCTTTGGTCATGCCTGAATAGTAAGGTGAGCTGCTTAGTTGCTTGGTTGGTGAGGGGTGAATAAAGAGCCTTGCCCAGCTGGGCAATCAGTGTCAGGGTATATTAGTGCATGCTATTAGGTCTGAGCAAGTGCTGGGATGTAAGATGCTTTTTGAGTGCTTAGGTTGAGAGTTAGACTAGTTTCAAGGGAATAACTGAAGAGGAGACTTAGTGGAGCCGGGAATAATTTAACCATTGCTAACCGGCACTGCCCAGTGCGCAAAACCATGCAAACGTGGTTTTTATAGTAGGGAAATGAAAGAGATAGAAATTAGCCAAAAATGGCCAATAAACTACTAACGTCTGGGCTCGAACCACTCCTCCAGAGACAGATAGGTCGCTCAAAGCTCCCCTCTCTCACAAGTGAGCAGAGAAACTTCCTACTATCCAAGTAAGGTATGGGCAACTCAAAACCTAGTATCACAGCCCTGAATTCAGCACTAGCCTGAAAACTGGACTATACTAGCTTAGAAAGGCAGGAATTTTTTTGTTTTTTTGAAAAGATAAGGCAAAATCAGTAAAAAATACACTTAAAACAGCTTTAAATGACTACAAACGATCAGAAAAGTCTATCACACTTTAGTGTGTAGCTTACAACAGTTAAACAAATTATTTAAACAAAAAAACAAATTTTTAAGAGTGCAGGCAGTCAAATAAGTACAATATGTGAAAAAAACAAGCTTTTAAATCACAATAAACACTGGAAAATCTGAGTTTAGGCGGAAAACAGTTAAGTACAAGAAAGTACAGAAAACTGATACTTAATCACTCCAAAGTCTCTCTTCTAAGCTAGAAGGCTTATATCAGTTTAAGGCTTTCTAGTGCAGATGTGGTCTTTTAAACCAGAAAGTTGAAAGACACAGACAAACTGTCCATATGGTCAATAAACTACAATTTCTGGGCCATGAACCTCTCCTCTCATGGTAGACAGGCTACCTAGTGCTTACCACTCCCACTGATAAGCTAGAAGGCTTTCCTCCAACACAGAAAGGCTTGCGGGGCTCAGAAGCTTACCAACAGTCCTGGATACAGCAACTCTGTATCTGGACTAGGCTAGTTACAGGAAAGGTGGGGAACAAGTACAAACATAGGCTTTTAAGCCAGCAAGTTGAAAGAGATGGAAAACTGCACAAATGGCCAAATAAACTACAATTTCTGGGCCAAAACTCACTCTTCCCATGGATGATGGGCTACCTAGTGCTTACCACTCCCACTGATAAGCTAGAAGGCTCTCCTCCAGCACAGAAAGGCTTGGGGGCTCAGAAGCTTTCTAACAATCCTGGATACAGCAACTCTGTAACCGGACTAGGCTAGTTATAGGAAAGGCAGGAAACAGGCACAAGTACGGCTTTCAAACCAGAAAGTTGAAAGAGATGAAAAAAAACTGCTCAAACAGCCATTAGCTACAATTTCTGGGCCAGGAACCACTCCTCTTGTGGTAGCTAGGCTACCTGATGCTTACCACTCCCACTGATAAGCTAGAAGACTTCCCTCCAACACGAAAAGGCTTACAAAGAGTCCTGGATACAGCAAATTTGTACCTGGACTAGACTAGTAACAGGAAAGGCAGGAAACAAGTGCAAACACAGGCTTTTAAATCAGAAGGTTGAAAGAGATGGAAAAGCTTCCCAAACAGCCAATAAACTATAATTTCTGGATCAGAAACAACTCCTCCTGTGGTAGATAGGTTACCTAGTGCTTACCACTCTCATTGATACGTTAGAAGGCTTCTCTCCAACACAGAAGGGCTTAGGAGGCTCAGAAGCTTACCAACAGTCCTGGATACAGTAAATCTGTACCTGGATTACACTAGTTATAGGAAAGGCGGGGACCAAATGCAAAACGGGCTTTTAACCAGAAAGTAGAAAGAGATGGAAAAACTGCCCAAATGGCCAATGAACTACAATTTCAGGGCCAAAACCCACTCTTCCCATGGTAGATAGGCTACCTAGTGCTTACCACTCCCACTGATAAGCTAGAAGGCTTCCCTCCAACACAGAAAGGCTTAGGGGGCTCATGTCATTAATGTTTGGAAGAGCACTAAGGGGAGGGGAAGAAGAGGACAAAAGGTAACTGTAAGAAAAACTATTTCTGTTCTTGACAGTATTTCTTTGAAACTTTTCACAATATAAAATCCCTGTCTTATAATAAAGTATTTTTAGTTTTGTTGTATGTGATAAAAGTTGCTAAAGTAAAATTGATGTTTTTTCTCCTTTCCTTTCTTTATTCTTTTTTTAGTATTAAGAAATGTAGGTATTACAGTACAAAAAGAGAAGGAAGGCTAGTCAAAATCATGTTTAAGTTAACAGACCTGCAGTCTTTGCTTGCTGATGTGGGGACGGGGTACAAATGTACACAGATCATATTATATGTCGAGCTGATATGATTTCTCTCACTTTTCCATAAGTGAATGTCTGGATTAAGATCCTTGGCTTTAATCTAATAACAAGTTTTAAGTGGAAACAATTAAACATGAGAACATTGAATGTAATGAAAGTTTTTCTTTAGCAATATATGTTTTAGCTTGTCTTTCAGGCTGCAGCAGAGGACTACATTTTTTTCTCTGATATTTCCATGGAGACAAGCTGATAATACAGCAATAAAAAGCCAGGACAATGGTTTCTCAAGACTAAAAGTTGATGTTTTCTGAAAGCATGCAAGTTGTTTTTACATCCGGGAGGGAAATAAAGATTAAAAAAGAGCAGAGTCCAATCAGTGTAAGTAGAAGCACAGGCAATAACATGTGACTTAGCTTGGAAAACTAACATGTGACTTAGCTTGTGTAGATCAGTGTGTATGTATGTACCTTTAAGAAGCTATCCAAGGGCTTGCACAAGTGTATAAATACTGAGCACATGTAAGTTAGACTGCCATTTTGTAGTAAGCTGTTGAGATGTAAGCATGTATGTATGTAATGTCTGTCTGTTAACTAGTTTGTTCATGCATGATATGAACAATATTGATAAAAATATTCAAATTATTATGGAAAATGTTTGAAATAAAGTCTGAATAGCATAAAATGAATAAAATAAGAGGAAATGACTGCTTTTTGCAAAGCATATATATTTTCTTATTAAGCAAAGATATCCGAGTTATCAGAAGTGTATAAAATGTTTGCATGTTTGTGTAGTGTTACAATAAAGCTATTTTGCAAAGTACAGCTATTACAAGGTATATTTTGCAGAATACAGTCATTACAGAGCAAATTTCACAAAGCATATTATTTCAAAGAGTTTATTATGCAGTTGAACTTTATTACAAGCTCACAGACCTGTTTGTTCATACATAATTACAAGGGTCATATTTCAGTGTGTTTATGTATACTTTGTGGGCATGGCAGACAGATTTTGAAAACCCAGTGCACTTCTATGAGATCTGGAGAGTGTTTCAGCAAGAGTACAACATTTTCATACATCCTGCATTTTCTGATAAAGATGACCATATAAAGGCATTTATTCTACTTAATTTAGAGCTGGGTCAGAAGCTACAGAAAGGGAACACTCATTTATGTATACACCTGCTATCTATACAGGAGAGAGGAAAAACATCATATAGTTGTACTGGCTGAGTCAAGGAAGGACCCTGAGTACTTAAAACATAAATTTAGAGAAATGTGTAACCCCCAGACAAATGTTACAGTGGAAAGGCACTTATTCTATACAAGGGATCAAAAGCCTGGTGAAACTTTTGCAGCATATATAAATGACCTGAGAAATAAGGCTAAAACATGCAGATTTGGTGACTTAAGGGATGAGTTGATAAAAGACAGACTTGTGTGTGGCATAAAAGATGATGCTGTGAGAAAGATTTTGCTTCATGGTAGTGATTTAACTTTGAATAAGGCCATTTAGCTTTGTCAGATATACGAGCTCACAGAAAAGCACACAATTATGCTTACAAATGAGAATAGCTCTAGAAGGCACAGTGATAAAGCTCATATTGATAGTATGCAGCATGTGGTTAAAAGAACTAGGCCCAAGCACAATGCAGCAATTGTAGCCCCTGCAGCACTCACTGGTAAACCCCAGATCTTTCTAACAAATTCCAGAGTTCACACAGTCTCAATGAAGCACAAGAGTGAGTCAGTAAACTCAGAGCATGGGCCACAACCTAGTTTCATTGTCAACTGTTGTAATAGTAGTGGAAGTTATGAATCTAAGTGGGAGAAATATTTAGTTTTTGGTCAGCAATGCCATAAATGCAATAAATGGAATAATTTCAAAAGGTTTTGTAAATCAAAAGGCCCACATTCTTTTATCAAAAAGGAACATTTTAATAAACGAGTTGCTCAATTAGAAAGCTATGATGTAGGGTCACAGGCTACACTTTATGTTGATGTGTCAGTGCTTTATGAAACAGTTAATGCAGTAAATTTAAAGGACCACTACGTGTTTCTGTGCTTATTTCCTCCTTTCTGAAATGTTTTTCTTCCCTGTCTTTTGAATATAACAATGTTAAAATTGACCAATCCTACAGTACATCGTTATTTCTAATGTTTCTGTATCGCCCAATTCTACAACTACGGTACTGTTAGCCATTTTAAAGAAAATAATACTCTCACAGAGCTGTACCTACTGTATGGGCGCAGGAACGGCTCGATAATAACGCTTCCCCCTTCATTATTTTC